>NC_071570.1:74843165-75063165 GCF_026979565.1 Vidua chalybeata
CAAGTTCAGGCAAGGCAAGGCAAAGTGGGGAGGGAAGGGAAGTTCAGGGAAGGGAAGTGCAGGGAAGCTGAGGGAAGAGAAGTGCAGGGAAGAGAAGCTCAGGGAAGGGAAATTCAAGGAATTTCGGGGAAGGGGAGGAACGTTCAGGGAAGGGAAGTTCATGGATGTTCACAGAAGAGATCAATTAGGATGAAAACTTCTCCCCTCCATGATGCCAACACGTCCCGTTGACGCTCTCCATCAGCTCTCCTGGTGCTGAGGGTCCCCCGAGAACCCCGAGCTCAGCACAGGGACAGAGCCTGGGGCCAGGGGAACACCCGGCTCCCTGCCCTGGCTGGGGGAAGTCTGACGCAGTCTCTTGCAGCAGACTCTGCATCTGTTGCACGGCTTTGCATCCCCTGCAGTGCTCTGCTGCAAGGCCTCAGCACTGAGCCTGGGGAGAGCTTCGGGGCTCTCAGAGGGATTAGGACTCGTCCCCACTGCTTCTTGTTCTTGTTCTTGTTGTTCTCCTTCTTCTTCCTGTACTTCTCTTGTTATACTTCATGTTCTTGTTCTTCTTGTCCTTCTTTCTGTTTTTATACCTTTTCTTTTTCTTCTTCTTACTTTTCTTCCACTCCTATGTATTCTTATATTTCTAGTTCTTCTTCTTCTTGATCTTGTAGTATTTCTTGTTCTTCTTGTTCTTCTTTCTCTTTTTATACCTTTTCTTTTTCTTCTTATTTTTCTTTCACTTCTATGTATTCTTATATTTCTAGTTCTTCTTCTTGATCTTGTAATGCTTCTTGTTCTTCTTGCTCTTCTCCTTCTTTTTATACTTTTTGTTCTTGTTCTTCTTCCTCTTCTTCTAATTCTTAATCTTATTTCTTTTTCTCACTCTTATTCTTTTTGTTATTTCTACTCTTAAACTGATTATTTTCTTATTCTTTTTCTTACTCTTATTCTTATTTCTATCCTTATTCTTATTCCTATTCTTATCCCTATTCTTTTTTAGTACTACTACTCTGTCTTCTGCTCTGGCTCAGCGAGGGCTTCCCCTTAGGATGATTCCTGGGAGGTGCCAGCATCCCTTGGGGAAAGCCCTGGCTTGGCAGAGTCTTCATTCTGGGACATTTCCTGGTTGCTACTGGGTTCCCCCTGGGACACTTCCTGGGAGGTGCTGGCGTCTCCTTGGGGTACCTCTGGCTGCTGGCCAGAGCCCTGCTCCTCGCTGACGGGCTTCTGGCCAAGGGCAGGAGCACCTGGTGCCTTTTCCCCCTCAGCAGCCAGAGGCTTGCGGCGCTCCTCCTCAGCAGCTCCAGCTGTTGCAGCCTCCGTGGCACTGCCCGGGGCAGGAGAGGTGCTGGCCAGGGCAGGGGCTGCCCCTGCTGCCGCCCCTGTGCCCACATTGCTGGGAGAGCTGGGCCCCTGCTGGGCCTCCTTGTCCTTCTCTTGGACGCTGGCATCTTTTCCTTGGGATACCTCCTGGCGGCTCTTGTCTCCCACTCGGGACAGCTTGGGGTCTTTCTTGTCCTCTTCCAATTGGCAAACATGCACATGGAGTCCCTCTTCATCCAAAGGACACAGATCCGGGGACAGCCCTCGGCACGGGGACAGCACATGGCACGGGGACAGCACATGGCACGGGGACAGCACATGGCACGGGGACAACTCTTGGCATATGTCGTCCTCATCATCATCCCATTGGCATGGCTCCTGCACTGTCACACACTTTGCCCACGGGCACAGCCCATGGCCTGTTACCCCTTCTTCCCACAGGGACAACTCTTGGCATCTGTTGTCCTCGTTGTCATCCAGCTCCTGCACTGTCAGGCGTTCTCCCCACCGGGACAGCTCTTGCTGTGTCCCATCTGGCCACTGCACTGTCGCACTTACCTGCCAGCGCCGCAGCTTCTGCTGTGTCACAGCTCCACAGGGGGAGACTTCCTGGAATTTCTCTTCTTCTTCCCATCGGCAATAATCTTGCACTGTCACTTCTTCCCACAGGCAAAACTCTCGGCAACAGACATCTTCCCACGGGCAAAGCTCTTGGCAACAGACATCTTTGCATGGGCAGAGCTCTTCGCACTCCTGGTCCATGGTGACAAAGGCCCGCTTCTCCTCCTCCTCAGCCTCTGACAGGAGCAGGACTGAGCTGCCCACTGAGCCCCCAGCCACCGCCCACTGAGGGCCTGGTCTTGCAGCCAGCTGGGCAAGGGGCTGGGGGGCTGGGAGTTGGGCTTTGCCTTGTCCTCCTCTCTGCCTGAAGTCCCGTGGCACAGAGTCCTGGAACACGGGCACACTGCTGGCACTGGGCAGCCCAGGGCCCCGCAGGGTCCCTTATGTACCTCAGCCAGGCGGGGCTCCGGCATGTCACACAGGGCTTTGGGCACCACACTGTCCCGCCTCACCGAGGGCTGTGACACAGGGTGCCTGTGTCACAAAGGCCACCCCGGCGCCCCTTCAGCAGCCGAAGGCGCTGGGAGTGGGCTGGAGCAGCCCCGGCCTCGGGGGCTTCAGCCCCTGGTTGTGAGGTGCTGATGGAAATGGTCAGGAAGGGCTGCAAAGGAGACCAGGTGTCAGCAATGGTGTGGGTTTTATTGAAATGGTCATGTTAGAGACATGGGGAGAGAGAGACAGAGAGAGAGAGAGAAAGGAAGAGAAGGAGAAGGAGAAGGAGAAGGAGAAGGAGAAGGAGAAGGAGAAGGAGAAGGAGAAGGAGAAGGAGAAGGAGAAGGAGAAGGAGAAGGAGAAGGAGAAGGAGAAGGAGAAGGAGAAGGAGAAGGAGAAGGAGAAGGAGAAGGAGAAAGGGAAGGGGAAGGGGAAAGGGAAAGAGAAGGGGAAAGGGAAGGGGAAAGGGAAGGGGAAAGGGAAAGGGAAAGGGAAAGGGAAAGGGAAAGGGAAAGGGAAAGGGAAAGGGAAAGGGAAAGGGGAAAGGGAAAGGGAAAGGGAAAAAGAGAAAGAGAAAGAGAAAGAGAAAGAGAAAGAGAAAGAGAAAGAGAAAGAGAAAGAGAAAGAGAGAAGAGAGAGAGAGAAAGAGAAAGAGAAAGAGAAAGAGAAAGAGAAAGAGAAAGAGAAAGAGAAAGAGAAAGAGAAAGAGAAAGAGAAAGAGAAAGAGAAAGAGAAAGAGAAAGAGAAAGAGAAAGAGAAGAGAAAGAGAAAGAGAAAAAAGTTGCAGCCAGGAAATGTAAGCCCCCAGCTGGGCTGGATCACTGCAGTTGGAGTGATTCTGGCAAGACCCACATGAGCTGCACACAAACAGCATTTATATGTACATTGCAACTGCAAATTATGTTACAGTCCGATTAGATTTACAAAGACAATAAAGTCTAGCATCCAAATGACCAGCAACGACCAGCAATCAGCATTAAGGACGTTATTCAGCTATAAATCCAGAAAATAATGGTTTCCAAATAATTTTTTCCAAACCTTCTCTTCCATTTTATTGCAGGGTTTTTTTTACATCCTAGAGATAAATCTCAGGCAAGAGGGAGCAATGCGTTAAAACAATTTTCTCTTCCAAAGTACTAGGCAAGTTAGTAAAGGTTACTACAATGACTTCAGGAAAACAAAAATCATACCCTCATTGATGTGCTTGAGATACAAAGTCTATGTACTGAGCAGGAAAACTTCATATCATTTAATAAAGGACAGGTTATATTTTTTTTAAAACCTGCTGATTTTTCATTCCAGGTATTTTCACTTTTATTTCAGTGGTTGTGCCATAAACAAAATAAGCAGATACATGGGAATGCCTGTCTGAAGGAAAATATTTATTGTCCTACTCCTCTCTTTCTAACAGGGATAATCCTTTCCTAATGAATCAAAAGAGGGCATGACTGTAGTCAATCTCCTTCAGGAAGGTCCGTATAGAAAAGGTCAACTATTGATGGCTTTGCTCAAAAAAAGTGCCATGGACTTGTCCACCTTTAGATAAAACCTCTATGTGTGTGCTGGACATGTATTCACACACATGTACTTATGTGACTTGATAAAAATAGTGAAAAAGCTATTTCTCACCCAGGTACAGGATTTTAAAATGCTCTACTTGCTTACACCCAAGTATGGAATTCTGCAATTCTCTGTAAAGAAAGCTGTCCAGAGGCATTGTTGCAGGGCAAACAGCTCAAAAAATCTTAGATTTGGACAGCAGGTCATACTTTGCCCTCTCAAAGGGCATTTACTTGCAGCAAGGAGTGCTAAGTGGTACTGACAACATGCAAATCCTGATTTCCTCCCTGCGTGGCCAATTTTGCACCATTCAAATTCAGGTAACGTCAGTGTGACTCCCACATCAGCGAAACTGATGAGAAGGAAACAGAAATCATGCCGATTTCACGGGTCTGTAAAGCAAACCAGTGGTTTGTAACTACCACCCCAATGGTTGTGACTACTATTTTTTTATCACCTCTATGAGATTCACCTGCAAGACAACAGGATGGAGTAGAAGACCTTATCAGAGTACCTTCAAGGATTATTGCCACATTTACAGGCTACTAGACAGGAAAAGTGTGTCAACACCTAAGATCACCTGTTTGGGTTGGAAAGGAGGACCTTAAAGGCCACCCAGTGCCGCCCCTGCCATGGGCAGGGACATGTTCCACTGTGCCTGGTGGCTCCAAGCCCTGTCCAGCCTGGCCTTGGGCACTTCCAAGGGCAGCCACGGCTGCTCTGGGCACCCTGTGCCAGGGCCTGCCCATCCTCACAGGGGAGAATTTCTCCCTTAAGCTGGTTTAAAGCCATCCTCCCTTGTCCTCTTGCTCCATGTCCTCGTCAAAAGTCCCTCTCCGTCTCCCTTGTGGTCTATTTAGATGTTTGCCATTGTCTTTGGTGCACAATGGCCTGGAAAAAAAAAGGGAAAATCAACTCCATTGGTACTTTGCAATTGCGAATTCTGCACAGGCAAATGTTGGGGTCGGGTTGGTAAGACCCCAACAGTGTGAAAGTCTTTTTTTTTTTTTTTTAATCTGGTAGTTAAAGAAAAGGTTTGGAAGGTGTGAAGTTGAGTTTTTAAGGTTGGAGGGTTTTTTGGGTTTTTTTTTGTTGTTTTTGGGGGGGGGGGGTTGTTTGTTTGTGTTGGGGTTTTGTTTGTTTGTTTGTTTGTTGGTTTTTTTTGGGTTTTTTTTTTGGTTTTTTTTTTTACTTGTTGAGGTTTGGTTAGAATAGAAGTTATGGTAGTTTGCTTTGAGTTTTAGGTGTTTTTCACATTATATACTTTAAATTATGTGTATTATGTTTACAGTTTCTGTATTAATATTTAAAATTTATGTTGGACAATTTATGTAAAATTTATGTGTCTCTACTCTAGACTAATAGAAAAATGTTACTATTATATTGAGACATGGAGGACAAGAAGAAGGAAGAAAAGGCTAGGGCACACTCAGATTCTTTTATATTGTATTTCTGTATTACATTCTGAAAACTCTAAAATTTTACCTTTTTTTCACCCTGTACCAATTCTCTTATGACACTACTCGATCCCTTTTGGCTTGTAATTCTTCATATAAGGTTGGCAGCCTCTCCCATGGGCTAAAATTGAAGGCACAGGTGGTTTTGACTCGTTGCTAAGATCCCTGAGCCCGCTGCCAGGGTCTCGAGGCATCCAGAGCAGCCAAAGGGATGTTCTGGACAGGCAAAGGCAGTAGATCTGTATGTTTCCAGCTGAACCTGCTTGAATTGTAACCCTTTATAAACTGTGACCAAATCTAAGAGTGTCCTAGTTTAGGGCAAATTTTGGGAGAAGACCTCCAGAAGGAGCCCCCAGAAAGCAAACCTCCCACGGCCCCTCCTCCACCTGGTTTGGGAAGGATTTCCTCAGAGAGAAGTGGAAAAAAAACCTCTTTATTTAACAAGCAAAAACACTCCCCAATACAAAAAAAAAAAAAAACACCAGATGACAAAACCCTTTCACCGCTCTGAAGAGATGACAAATTCAGAAAGTCTCTCCTGAGAGTGGTCGCCCAGCTATCAGTCTCTGGCGCTGGGGATGGCTGCTGCAGGTCACAAAATGCAGACTCAGGTCACAGAATGCAGACTCAGGTCACAAAATGCAGGCTCAGGTCACAGAATGCAGACTCAGGTCACAAAAATGCAGACTCAGGTCACAAAATGCAGGCTCAGGTCACAAAAATGCAGGCTCAGGTCACAGAATGCAGGCTCAGGTCACAGAATGCAGGCTCAGGTCACAAAAATGCAGACTCAGGTCACAAAATGCAGACTCAGGTCACAAAATGCAGACTCTTGGTGTTTCTTGGTGTTTCCCAGGTCCAGATCCAGAGCAGGTTCAGATGATATTCAGGAAAGGGAAAGGGAAGGGAAAAAGAAACAGTCCAGGGTAAAAATTGGACTGCCTAGCTAAACTAACTAATAAGCAAAAGCAAAAGCAAAAGCAAGCAAGCAAAGCCAAGCCAGCCAAGCCTCTCCTGGACACAGAGCATGGGGGCAGGTGAGCCGGCTGATAACAAGACAAAACAATCCTTCACGTTTAGAGTCAGTCCTGAAGGCACAGAACACAATATCAGGCATGAACAGAGCACACGATTTGGGATACAAGCACCATAACGTCACCCTAGGACCAAGACTAATCTGGGACTTCTCTGAGGAGTTTAGAAAGACAGGGGGGTCTCACTGAAGCTTCTAATTCAACGGGAGGAACCAAACCTGAATATACTGCAATAGTGGAAAATAGATGATAAAGCTGTTACGCAGAAGCTGTATTGGCAATAAAACTAATAATAGTCATCCTCACAATCACAATCACTGCATCCTGCTTCATCCCCAGCCTGGATCAGCCCCCGGAGTTGCCCTGGCCCAGGTGCAGCACCAGAATTTGTTGAACTTCAACAAGTTCCCACATCTCCAGGCTGTCCAGGTCCCTCTGGTTGCATCACTTCCCTCCAGCACGTAAAAAAAAAATTTGCACGTCACTAGTAAAAATGAGCTGAAATCTTAATCAGGGGAATTGCAACCCCCACTTCCAAATTACCTATGAATAAAATCAGGTCTTTTTTCCACCTACATGGGCAGTGAATTTCTTATGGAATTTTTTATACTGTATGTACAGCTTAAGTTCATCAGTGCTCAAAGGAGCATCGTTACTGAAATTTATGTGTCTCCCAAAGCCATTAGATCTTGCTTTGAGACATGCCTCATTTTTATGAGTTTTGAAGCGCTTTTCAAAGTAGGAATGGCAGATGCTTTACACATTTAATAAATTGATCTCTCCCAAGTTTTAATTTATGCTTTGTTAAGTAGTGCTCCTGGCTCATGCGTTACTCAGTCTCGACGTCTCTGCAGATTTGACTGGTTCCAGGTCAGCAGATATTTCTCACTCCCTGTAGCACACTTCTGCTTTTCATCCTTGCAACAGGCACATCACTACAGAACTGGGATTGCAAGATTTCAGGGGGGTTGCGTGGCAAAGCACAGACATGTCATTCCTGTTCCTGATACACAAACTATACAAATACATGAGTTTTGAATTTTAAAATCAGGTAGGTGTGCCTGAGGAGAATAAAACACTTATTATTCTGCTTCTGAACCTTCAGAAAGAGAAAGGAAAAATTGAAGTTGCAGATGCATAAACTGGTGGCAAACTTTATAAACAGCAACTTTTTATTTATTTAATTAATTATTTAATTATTTATTTATTGTTTAAAACAGATAAAAATAGCTGTAATTTTTCATTTACCTTCATGATCAGCGTTGATTAGGTAATTGAGGTTTGTTTTAATGAAAAATAATTTTACTGTAGTCTCAGTACAAAATTAGGGTGGTTTGTCACAGTCAGATTTTTTTTTTTTTTTAATTAATCACTTGGAACAATGTAGAAAGTGAAAAGCATTTTCAGGTAAGTCCAGGGCTGATCAGGCTGCAGGTATCTGACAAACAGTCTTTCACTTTTGCACCTTTCATGCTACATATGCTAATTTTCCCCATAAAACCTCTCAGTCTGCAGAAAGCAGCTTCTTGTAAGTGACTTGGGCTGCAACAGTCTTGTCCAGCCCAAAAGAGGGAATAAACTTAAATTGCTTGATTTTATTTAAAAGAAAACAAAGCCAAAACCAAAACAACCACTGGCTGGAAGCAGGGCAGAGCCCTGACACTGCCACCTTCTAAAAGGTATTTATATTTCTTTGTGCTGTTCCCCAGCTGCACACAGGCACATGCAAGCAGCCAAGGAAGTGAGTTTTCCTCTGGAATATTGGGGTATCAGCAGAAGGAGTAAAAACGTGTTGCAAGAGCCCTGGGAAGAGAGAACAGCTCTCACATTCACCTTGAGAGGTTTAGTGAGACGTTATCCCTGCCCTAAGTCTTTCCCAAACCATCCCCAGGCCTTTCCCAAACCTTTGCCAGTGGCTCTGTCAGGTCAGCAAGTTCCAGGTAAGGTCCAGGTCAGGCCTGACTTTCCCAAAGTTGCCTTCTGCTCGGCCAAACTCCTCCTTGATAACCTCCAGACCTCTCAGGCTTATCCCTGCAGACAACTGGCAGTAATTCACATTTCGTGTCTTTCACCAAGACCTCGACTTTGTTATTCTTGCTTAGCCCAGGATAAATCAAGAGGAAAGGTCTTGGAACAGGGCTATATAATAGTGTTAAATCTAAAAAAGTGGAAAAGCGGGGATGTTTGTTAAATGTTAAATAGATGTTTCCAGATTTTCCTAAGACTCTTACAATGGCTGGCAGGCAGAAAAGCAGCTTAACCAATATTAATAGAGCTTGGTTTTTACATAAAAAAACATTACCAGTGTCCTTTTTCTCTGCTGTGTTTTAAGTGCATTTTCAGAGCTACTAATGTAGGGACTTTTTTTCTGTTACTGTATTACTTTCTATCCTCGGGTAATGTCATTTTTTCTCCCTCTCTAAATACAAACCAAAATTATTCCCCGGAGTTTGCATTAAGATGGGATTTCTGCAGTTTTTCACAGCGCTTTAAACTAGCTCCAGCCTACACAGGGATGTCCTTCATGTTGTCATGTACACTGGCCTTTCAAACAAGAAAAAGTACTTGCAAGTCTCCAACATAAGGAGAAAATAATCCTAATAATTCTTAATAACCATGTACTGAATCCAGCCTGCCTCGGAGGAAAGGATAAAGAACACAGCACAGCCACTGACTGTAGATCCCTCCTCAAAAAAAATGGTGACACTGAGTGCCATGAGGAGCTTTTTTATCCAGACTTTCACCGTCCTCAAGTTTTCAGGAAGGATTTTCAGCTGTCATCGCTTTCTGGCCCAGGATGCACTGACAGCCCAGCAGGTCCTGCAGCCTCCTCCTCTGTAAGGTCTGTCTCTTCTCCTATCAGTCTCAATTTCTTTTTCTCACATTGGAAGGCCAATAAAAACTTTAAAGTATCCTGGCCAAGATTATCTGCCTTAAAGATAACTATCTCAGCCCAAGTTTCCTAAACTGTAATTTATACTTTGATATTTGCTTTGATAGTGGAAACTGAACCTTGGGATATCCTATCCCACCATCTTATTCCAGAAGCTGACCTGCAAAGTAATTAGAAAAATTGATTAAATGTCAGTAAACATCACTCTATTGAACAAAAAGGATCTTATTTTAAAGACACTTGTGCAGTTCTTTTTCACTTTGGCTTAAAACCCAGAGTATCTGGTATATTTCTGTATATCTATCACTCCCTTTCCCAAGAATCTTTGTTGTGCAAGCAAGATTTAATTAATCCTCACAAACCTGCCCGAAACATAATTACTATCTTTTGAAGATAAGGACAGATTTATTGAAATGGCATGTCCCACTTTAATTCAAAATATTTTTATCCCATCCACAAAAACAAAGGTAAAGAAGAATATCACTTTTATACTGGATAGAGGAAATGTGCAGGAAAAGGATTTATCTTTGCTTATTGATGTGCTGTTGAATCCTCCACTTCTAGCTGAAAATTTTTCTAAGCACTCTGCCAAAAGTCTTTGGTGTTCTCTTCAGCACGGTGCAGATGGACACTGGGACATGGGGAGTGGCATCCATCACTGAAAAGGTCATATTCAGACTGAATTGGTCTCACTGAAATGAAACCAAATGGAAATATAACCAATTTTGGTTTGGGTTGGGTTTTTTGTTGTTGGTTTTGGTTTTGGTTTTGGTTTTGGTTTTGGTTTTTGGTTTTGTTTTGGTTTTGGTTTGGGTTTTTTTTGTGTTTGTGTTTTTGGGTTTTGTTTTGTTTTGTTTTGTTTTGTTTTGTTTTGTTTTGTTTTGTTGTCCCTTCTTCAATTTCTGAATCAATTTGCTCCATTGGGATGGAATCAGTCAGGGGTTGTCCACCTACCACAGTCACTTCTGTCAATAATCTGGCAGGATGTGTCATTTCCTGCGTAAAAATTTTCATAACCAAACATCATTATAGTGATTTGAATCAAAATCATTTTGGTTCCTCTTTCTGGGGAATAAAGGTGCTCAGAAAGAGGAAAAAATCTCTCCTGTCTCCTCTGAAAAAAAAAGTTAAAAAATATTTTGGAAATGTCATACTTAGTTCTTAAACATTTTTAAAAATGTTTCCACATTCTTTTGAGTTACAGTTGTCAGCCATTTGTCTTTCACAGCAGATTCTACCTTTTATTTCCTTTCACTATTGGAGAAAAAGGATTGTCCCCCTGGAACTTGTATGAGTAGCATTGCTTCCCTCAGAGCATTAATGAGGGTTGATTTAAATGAGATGTACTTGACCATACTGTCATTGAGCTCAATAGGCATGGATTGGCTGAGGAAAAACTCAAAGAAAGTAAACTATTTATTTATTTTACTTTTTTTTAACATCCGTCTCCAGTTAAACCCTCTGGTGCCTACACATTGTTTACCAGAAGATTTTGCCATTATTGCAAGAATAAATCACTTTCAGTGCCACGTTTACTTCTCGGTTGATATTGTCATGAATTCAAGTCTGCAATATTAAATAACTCAAATAAAATATTAATGTTCGTATCAAGTAACTTTTAATGACTCTTTAACAAATTCCAAGTACTGTTTATTCTTGTGAGTCACTGCAGCTCCCCAGATTTTAACAAACTTAAAGCATTGGCCTTCAAGTTAGGCATGGAAGGGCCAAGTATCTTGTTGATTTTGGACTGCAAGGTGCCAGAGAGTTCTGGGAATTTAATGGGTTTATGTTCTGAAACACAGGTGACAAATATTAGTCATGACTTTATATTTTGGACACTGCATATCCTATTTTCTAAAGACAGCAAGTTTGGGATATCTGAACAGTAACAATCTATGAAAAACTTAAAAGAAGGAACATGACAAGGAGATGTCGAATGTAATACAAAAAGCAGAAGTGGTTTCATATTTATCAGAGGAATCACAGAATCACTGGTTTGGGTTGGAAGGATCATAAAACCCATCCATTCTATATCTGCCACATCAGGGACACCTCCCACTGTCCCAGGTGCTCCAGCCTGGCCTTGGGCACTGCCAGGGATCCAGGGGCAGCCCCAGCTGTGCCAGGGCCTGCCCACCCTGCCAGGGAACAATTCCTATCTGCTGGATCAGTCCATGTCTCACAAACTGGATGGACCCTGACTGGTTGCAGATTTAGGATTTATTATCTGTCTGTATCATACAAGCCAAAAGCAAGAGACACAGGGAAATAACAACGTCCATGCAAACACAGACCAGAGACAGGATGGCAGCCCATGCAAAGCCTTTTTCTACATATTCTCTGAACCAACAGCACAAAAGCAAAGGTGAAGTCATTATACTCTAACCAATTAGAAAAGGACCCACGTGGGTTTAACATTAACAAAAGGACTTCTGTGAACCTCAAACAATACGCAATAATTCATTATTTGAGATGGAAACTTCTTCTATCTTTGCAAAGCATGTATCTAGGACTTCTTACATCTTGAGTCAATAAGTTCTTGCTCTTTCTTGTTCCTTATGATAAATATAAATGCATTCACTTGGTTCTTAACTTCCTAGCTTCCCATGAGAAGGTTTTGAGATTTCCCAGCTTTTCTTAGCTTTATGTCTACTTTCTGGGGCCTTTTTGCACTTTCTAATGTCTTTTCCCTTTTTAGATTCCTACATTCCTAATTCCCAGTATCCCATCCAGCCCTGCCCTGTGGCAGTGGGAGCCATTCCCTGTGTGCTGTCCCTGCAGCCCTTGGCAATTGTCTCTCTCCATCTTTGCTGCAGCCCCTTCAGGCCCTGCAAGGCCACGCTGAGCTCAGCCCAAAGCTTCTCCTGCCCGGCTGAGCAATGGCAGCCGTGCCAGCCTTTCCTGCCAGCAGAGCTGCTGCATCCCTCTGCTCATCCTGGAGCCTCCTCTGGCCTGGCTGCAGCAGCTCCAGCTCCTCCCTGGGCTGGCCCAGGGCTGGGGCACATTAAAACATTATATTGAGGAATTGATCAATACAATATATCCCTGCAATTAAAAGAATTCCAAAGGGAGGGATGGTAAAAATCTCCCTCACTCACCCAGGGTGGGACATTTTCTCTTTGATAATAAAATAATATGAAGTCTCAGGCACTGGGTATAAGCAGGTCATTTACTGCTTGTGGTGATGAGGGAGTTTGTCTTCCGCACAAATTATTATGAAATTATTTTTGTGTGCTCCGTGCATTTCCAAAGATTATTTTTGCATTCTATTCGTTCGTTAATAGGGGCACTGCAAAATATAAAATAATCTCCATAAAAATGTATGAAATTATACTGTTTGAAATCATCAAACCTTATAGGGTAGTTGAAATATAAAGTAAAAGTAACTTGCAAAATCTCTTGCAAGCAGTGCCAGGGGAGGAAGAGGCTGTTCTCAGCCAGCTGTTTGGGCTGCTGGCTCATGGCACACAAGGAATTATGCGTAGCAGTAGAAGAGAAGAAAACCTGTGACCAGTTCAGTCCGAAACTCTTAGAGGAAAAGAGGCTTGTGAGGATGGGTTTTTTCCAGGTTCCATCAAATTTTTGGGCTGTCCCCAGCATTCCTGAAGAAAGACACCCCCCCCCCCCCCCAGTGCCTGTTGTCAAATGTGTCAGCAAATGCAGGGAACCACAACTTGCTTTTTAGGTGCACAGATCTATCTCAAGCAGCCTCAAGTGATGCTGTTTGCTTTCCAGTACTAATAGAGATTAATGGATTTGTTAAGAATGATCTCTCCTGGATTTGTTTTTCAGAATAGAAATAAAAATTAGCACCAGAAAAATCAGTAAATAAACCCAGCTTGGCGGTATTGAAAAGATATAATTGACAGTAAAATATTATTTTTAAAATGTTCTTTTATTCCTACAGTGAAGTCAGGGAATCTTTTAGATTGAGAAAGACCTCTAAGATTCATAAAACCAAGTTTTTAATCAACCTCTACTTTGTCAGCCAGACCAGAGCACTGAGTCCAGCCATTCCTCTTCCTCGTTCCTTCTACAGTTCTGAACACAGGGCATCAGTCTAAATATATTTTGTTTTCTTCCTGTTTCCCCTCAATCTGCATGCTGGCCCACTGTTCTTCATGCTCACCAGCTCCTGATCATTCCTCAGTTCCTCAATCACATGATTAAACAATAAATATTCCAGCTTTGTTAGTATCTCTCTTCACGCTTTTTTTTTTTTTTTTTCCCTTTTCAAAAGGTCACTGTTCTTTCCAAGACAATTAAAATTGAACTCAACAAATCTGCCCTTATCTTTGTTCCTGGGATGCTCTCTACCCTCAGTTTTCTCCCCACATCATCTGCAATTAAAAGTTTACGTTTTTGTCATCTCCAGGATGTTCTCAGAGGTTTCCACACCCTCTCTGAGGTCTTTCCCACAGTTGTCAGGGTGTTCAGCTCTGCCACTCACAGTGACTCCAGCACATTCTGCCTTAATTTTCAGCAGCAAAACTGATATTACGGACCAGGCTGTTCCTTTTGTCCCCTGGAAAATTATTCCATATTTTTCAACCTGCTTCAAAAAGTGATAAGGCATTGCTTTTGATGTCTTGTGGTTAATGAAGATTGCCCGGGAGTGAGCAGCTAATTGGGAGCCAGGTCTTCTCTTTGACTTGTAAATGCCACTGGCTTTCTTCCAAACTCGCTACCACAGATTTACACCACTTTCAGAGTGAGAGGTACAGCTGGCCTAGTAAATCCAGTAACCCATAAACGCTGAAAAAATTACAGAATTGTCACCATTTAAGTGAGTTATGCTAACTTCAGGATTTCTGGCTGTGCTGGGAGAAATGTGGAGCTCTATATATAACATCCACCAGTTTAGGGAGTTTGCTGGGGGGTTTATTTTGTTTGTTTGGTTGGGGTTTTTTTTTTTGTTTTTTTGGGGTTTTTTTGGGTTTTTTTGTTTTTTTTGTTTTTGTTTTGTTGTTTTTTTTTTTTTGTTATCAGGGGCTTAGCAATAAGAACACAAAATGTTGTTTTTCCATGCAACAGACAAAAGCAAGGCCTCGTGCCCTCCAGCTACCATCCAGATCACACCAGATTTCTTCCACAAGGCCAAATCAATGGCCTGTGTGACATCTTTCAGCTAAGGAATGAAATTCTGCCATCAGACATTTCCCCTGGCTTCAATAGACTTCAGCAGGAACAGCGTGTTCCCATCCAAAGTCAAACATGACCCTCACAAATTGTGCTGTTCCTCTCTACGTTTTGGAGAGAGCATCAATGCTGTCAATAAAAGGGGAAAAAAGAAAAAGAACAGTGCCAAGTTTTGCCACAAAATTTAGCAGATTACAGCATGCAACAGCTTGGACTGGGTATGTGTCAGAACTGTGAACAGGAATCACTACAAAAATGAAAAGCAGTTATTTAGGGAGGTGGGGGAAGCTAGACTAAGAGACTTAACAGAAATGTTTTGTAAAATGTGTGCTGTAAAGTGAGCTCCACACCCCCACGGCAGGGCTGCTGCTCGTAGTCAAGCTGGACCTCCTCAGGGGAGGGTTCCTACACCAGCATTTCAGGGTGCTCAGGAATGCAGAGACAGGACCCATCCATCCTGGGAGCACAGGTGGGGAACCCGGAGGAAATTAATCATGGGTTGGGTTGGCTTGGGTTGGGTTGGGTTGGGTTGGGTGGGAAGGGGAGGGAAGTTCAGGGAAGTTCAGGGAAGTTCAGGGAAGTTCAGGGAAGGGAAGTTCAGGGAAGGGAAGTTCAGGGAAGTTCAGGGAAGGGAAGTTCAGGGAAGGGAAGGGAAGTTCAGGGAAGTTCAGGGAAGGGAAGGGAAGTTCAGGGAAGTTCAGGGAAGTTCAGGGAAGGGAAGGGAAGGGAAGGGAAGGGAAGGGAAGGGAAGGGAAGTTCAGGGAAGGGAAGTTCAGGGAAGGGAAGTTCAGGGAAGGGAAGGGAAGGGAAGGGAAGGGAAGGGAAGGGAAGGGAAGGGAAGGGAAGGGAAGGGAAGGGAAGGGAAGGGAAGGGAAGGGAAGGGAAGGGAAGGGAAGGGAAGGGAAGGGAAGGGAAGGGAAGGGAAGGGAAGGGAAGGGAAGGGAAGGGAAGGGAAGGGAAGGGAAGGGAAGGGAAGGGAAGGGAAGGGAAGGGAAGGGAAGGGAAGGGAAGGGAAGGGAAGGGAAGGGAAGGGAAGGGAAGGGAAGGGAAGGGAAGGGAAGGGAAGGGAAGGGAAGGGAAGGGAAGGGAAGGGAAGGGAAGGGAAGGGAAGGGATGCTGCAGGGTTGGAACAAGAGGTCCCTCGGGTTGAAGGTGCCTTCCAATCCCAGCTGCTCTCTGATTCTGTGATGGGGCTGTTGTGCTCCCCAGAGTGCTGCCTGTGGGATCTAGGCTGTAGCTGCTTAAATATCCTTCCTGAGCCAAAGGTGATGACGTCCCAGCAGTATGAGAAGTACAAGGAACCCTAAGATTTAGGAGAAATAGCAGCAGCCACAGGCAAAATTTACCTTTTCTTTCACCAAACTTGTCTTTGGTAACTGCTGCAGCACAAATGTCCACCACAAGAGCACAAATAAGCCACAGAACTTGTCATCAGAGTCTTGGCCAACATTATTTGCTGGTAAAGGCATGCCTGTCCTCTTTTTCCTAATAGGAACATACAATTCTGTCATACAATCCCACACTAGCTTTGCAACAAATGGAATTTTAAAGTAGTCCTTCAAACACTATCAGTTTGTAATCTCATTTTCCCTGTTAAATTTTTACAAACAATTTGCTCACAGTACTTCTCGTCAATGTTTTGTCATCCTTGACAGCGGATCAAAAACTCTTTCCCAAATTTCCCAGCATTTCCCTTCCCTTCAGCTCAGAGAAGCCCAGGTGATGTTCTGCAAAACAGAGGGACCATTTGGCAAGGGCAGCAAAAACAAGAACTGGCAACCCACTGCCAGCAACAGAAGGGACCTTATCAGTAACATTTTCAATAAATTCATAAATAGCCAAGCCAAAAAAGAGAGGGGGGAAAAGTGCAGTCAGATTTGTAATGCTCTGGAAAATAACAGTTTGATTGTTATTTACAGGATGGAAAGGATGGGGCTGGAGCTTTGTTACAGATACTCTGAAGTTTGTTGTTTTTCTACTCCCTCTGATCTCACTTACTTTTACATGTTGTCATTACAGGCATCCACATACCAACAATCTGATAGCAAGCATGCTCAGCTCTTTCAGGCAGCAACTGCTACAACATTTTGTTGATACTCTCTCACAGTGAGTATTTAAAAAAAAAAAAAATCAACTTGGTTTTAAAGCCTGCTGTACCAAACATTACAGTTTGTGTGCTCAGTAGATTAAATAAAGTGCAGATACGGAGCGTTGCTCCACGCAGACATCAAACCTCAGGCTACATTTTAATCAGAACCAAATACTGCAACGCCAACTGCATGGGAGGAGAGAAAAATGGCAACTTTCAAGTTTGAATAGCTGGTTCTTCTCATTGATGCCCTGTGCTTTGGGCTTATAAACTGACAGTTGTGTCAGTGCAGTCACTCACTTCCCACATGAGAGAAAACTTCAAAACTCAGCAGGACACCCTTAGGAAAGGGATATAATTGCCAAATTAAAACCTCCATTCCCACTCTCTCAGCCACAAAGAAAGCAGGATGCTTCAGCTCACCAGTCAAAACACTTCCAAAGGAGAAGTGCTCAAAAAGAAAAATCAAAATACAGTAACAATAGGCTCTGATATCTATTTCCATCTCCACTTATGGTCTTGTTTCCTTATGAAGGAGCTGGAACAATAATTTTAATTAGTCTGTCCTCCAACCACAGCAGAATAACATTTTTCTAGCATTTAAAATAAACCCACAAGCCATCTAAAATTACAGCTTGTCCAGCAAGAAATAATCTGAGACTACTGAACTGCAGGAAAAGAAGTCCACAGCGGGTGGTAAGAGATGGGACAGGTAATGCTGCTTCTGAAACATGAGGCTGTACAATACAGGGATGATACAGCCTGTCCTTTTGGGGCAATAGTGTTCAGCCATGATCCCATTTCTATTTAATTTTTATCTCATGTGTAGCTTCAGTTGTAGCAACGACCGGCTCGAAGGAGCTGCAATTCATCAATTCATGCCAGAAGGTTAACTCTTAAAAAAAAAAAAAAAAGGAAAGATGTAGGAATATAAAAAGGTAAAAGACACTTTCTAAAGCTGAGAAAGGCTGGGAAATTTCTAAACCTTCTCATGGGAAGCCAGGAAGTTAAGAACCAAGTGAATGCATTTATATTTATCATAAGGAACAAGAAAGAGCAAGAACTTATTGATAGCTCAAGATGTGAGAAGTCCTAGATATATGCTTTACAAAAATAGAAAATGTTTCCACCTTAAATAATGAATTATTGTGTGTTGTTTGAGGTTCATAGAAGTCCTTTTGCTAACGTTAAACCCACGTGGGTCCTTTTCTAATTGGTTAGAGTATAATTCCTTTACACTTTTGCTTTTATGCTGTTGGTTAAAGAATATGTAGAAAAAGGCTTTGCATGGGCTGCCATCCTGTCTCTGATCTGTGTTTGCATGGACGTTGTTATTTCCCTGTGTCTCTTGCTTTTTGCTTGTATGATACAGACAGATAATAAATACTAAATCTGCAACCAGTCAGGGTCCTGTCTCATTTGTGAGACACGGACTGATCCAGCAGAGAAAGAATCCAAATCCTCCGATAAAAGGAGAAGACAAATAAATGAAAATTTTGGCAGATGAGTGAGGAATAGGTCAAATCCATCCTTGGTGTAACAATAGTCTGCTTTGCCTACATAACTACACAAAAGAATACAAGTCACTATTTTGAGCAAAATGAGCAAAATGTGTTCTCGTTTTGCTGGATTGCAATTGATCAGCACTTGAGATAATTAAGGGAGGAAAAAAACCAAAGTCCAGCACTCCAGATCTCATGATAATACCCATCACTTTCACTAAAGATAAATGCAGTCGTGTTTAATGTTTAGAACATTTCTTTGGTAAGGAACACAGGCAGTGCTGTGCAAGCCCAAGTGAGCATCCCCAGATTGTCACCATGGCTTTGAAAATCACCACTCTGGGCCCAGGCTGAGGCTTCACAGCAGCTCAATTCCCTTGGAAGAGCCAATATTCCATGTTTTTGCACACCCCCGCCTAGAGAGCCCAGGCACAGAGATACTCCAGAGACAAACAAAAAAACCCAGGCTGTGAACGCAGGGTAATTGCAAACACAGCCAGGCATGTTCTTACTCACAGAGAAGCTTGGATCCTGTGATTCAACCAGAAACACTGATGCTTATATAGGAATTAATTTCAGGATGCTATAATGTTGCTGTAAAAATGGGTTAAAAAATAAAATAAGTAAATAAATAGATAAGCCCTAAGTGTAGACCATTTTATCTAATCAGCTGCTAATGGTTTTGCTGCTCAGACAGAGTTAATCAGACACACAAAATTATTTCCTGGCACTTTTGGAAAGCTTCTCCAATGATGACTCCAGCAAGACGAAAGGTTTCAATTTTGCAGTGCTTATATTGGCCTAAAGCACATTAGGTTTTATTTTATCACACCCTGTGGGACATACTCACTCAAAAGTCTTTTTTAAGACAGCTTAGAGCCAGTCTAACAGCCCAGTCTGCCTCTCATCTATGAAAGCTGAAACAAAGATTAATAAAGAATTAAACAACGAAGTAGAAAGAAAAACCCAGAATAAGTACATTTTGTGATAACAGCACAAGTATTTATTTTGTACATGCTTTACAGGGAGTTTTCTGCTCAGAATTAGACACCTAGGAGCATTGCTAATTCTATGGAATATTGTGCTAAAGCAATCAGACTGCCTGGAAAACACATCTGGAGCAGCATTCCCAAGGTCCAGCACGAAAATCCTGAAGGGAAACTGAGGAAGAGTGTGGGAATGGCAGGTGGGGAACTTCTGCCACTGGGAAGATCCAAGGTTCCCTGGGCCCAGACAACTCCTGCATTGTGTTCCGTGTCCCTGGGGTTCAACTGCTCCAGTTTTGCTCTCCCGGCAGTACCTGGAAAAGGCAAAGGGATGCCAGTGGCACCAGAGACATCCAGGCAAGAGGTCCCTCATCGTTTAAACACAGCCTTAAAATCATCAGTTTTATGTGCACCTCATGGGGGATTTACATCTCTAGAGTGAAGTATAAGAAACTTCATGCTCAAGGTCTCATTCCTCTCTAGAGACCAAGTTTTTATGTGTCTCTCGCAATGAGCTGATAGACTCCCAGAAACTTTTATTTTTTGAATAAAATTGCTGTTTTTTTACACATGCTTCCATTTAGAGGTTGACCCCCATGAAATTAAGCAACTATACTGTTGGGAAGAAGGTGAACAATTATCACAATTCCACATTTTCCACACGCTGACATAAAGCCAATGGTGTAACAGCCCTACAGGGAAATAATGAATATATTTTTGCCCTATAGGTAAATCCCAAATACAGCTTTTCAGAAGTATGTTTAGAGCATTTTCCTGTGCACACAGTCAACTTCCTTGGGGTTTTAATGAACTGTGTAATTGGGCACTTACCCCAGTATATTAATTAGATTAAGGCATTTGTGGAGCAAATGTTATTCATCCTTACTTAGTAAGTCATAAATAATTAGAGAGCACTTCCCTGGTGTTGCTGTATGGAAGGATTTAGACTTGTGATGAAGTAAGAAATCCTTCAAAGACACAGAATCCCAGGATGTTTGGGGTTGGAAGGGGTGTCTGGAGCTGATCTGGCCCATGCCCTGCCCAGGCAGGGTGCCCTGGGCAGCGGCACAGGAACGTGTCCAGCTGGGGCTGGCATGGCTCCACACAGGGACACTCCAGGCCCTCCCTGGGCAGCTGTTCCAGGGCTCTGCCCCTCCACGCACACAACTTCTTCCTCCTGCTGCCCTGCAACTCGCTGCCCTTGATTTTATGGGCAGCGCTGCTCCCGCTGCCGCCGGCAGCACCGAGCAGAGCCCGGCCCAGCCTCTGGCAGCCCTGGCAGATGTTGGATGGATGGATGGATGGATGGGATCCCCTCTGGCCCTTCCCTTCTCCAGCCTGCCCAGGCCCAGCTCCCGCAGGCTCAGCCCAGCCCAGCGATGCTGCAGAGCCCGAATCCTCTCTTTTAAATTTTGTAAGGCACACCAGAAGCCTGGGACATCACGCTTCCGAAATGTGAATCCTTCCACACGGAGAAAGAGAGTCTTTCAGGAATGTGCCCCCTCTTCAGCTGTGCCCCGTTTCAGCTGCTGCTAAGACACTGTGGTATTTCATTTATTTCTTTTAGCACCCCTCCCAGTCCATACCCATGGCTCTCCCGTGTCCCTGGAACATGCAGCATGTCCCTGGAACAGACTCATCTTCCCACACTCCTCAGACCGAGATTTCTAACAGTGGCTACTGAAGTTTTGTTTTCTTAAGATCATGTTGGAATTCCACAGCCAGCCTTCGGGCTCAATTAATATTTCCTGCACTTGGGATGGGGGACTCTGGCTGCGAGACATGGGCTCTGTCAGCAGAACAACTTCAAATGCATAAAACAATGGGTGGAGACTGCTCCCTCCTGTCCTCAGCAATACAACAGTGCCAGAAGAAATAAACCCCTCTGGGTTTAGGGAATAAGAATTGCTGCTGCACAGGAAGAGAACAGGACAAGTGTAAGTGGTTTAAATAGGAATTAAATGGGATCCTGATACTCAACAGTATGAAGCTGGACTGGTTTCCTCTTGATGAATGAAGCTCTGTGTGAACACTTATCAGCTTCTAGATATTTCACATGATTATATTCCACATAATGCAGTAACATTCTGGCACCATCCATGTGTGAATTCTTCTCTTCTTTAGTTAGATGGGATGCTGACTGATTTTTAGGGGGGGGGAAAAAAAGGGGGAGAGGGGTGTAGATCATGGGTCTATTCAAAGAGATGATTCTAGCAAGTTAGAAGTAATTTTTTAACTCTTTGTCTAAAATTCTGGGCATGTGTACCACAGAAAATTCACCCTAATTCTTTCATAGCTCCCGATTCTCCAAACTGCACTTTGCTTTCCCTCTAATGACCCTCCCCAGCACTCTGTCACTGTCTTTGCAGCATGACAGACTCCAACGATGCAGGGTGGCCACAAGAGACCAGATTTCAGCACTCCCTGAGGATTTCAGTGCCCTCTCAGAGCCGTGCTGGGCTACCAGGGCGAGGAAAGAGGCACCTGGCAGCTCCCCTCCCAGCCAGAGCCAGGGCTGCCAGACAGGACGGAAAAGAAATCCCTCCCTCCTTTCAAACTGGAGTGCCTTTGGCTTCTGGAGCACAACTACCAAAACCAGGCTCTGTGACTCCTAAACAACAGCAGACAAAACAAAAGAACATAAAACAGTTGTTGTTGCTAGTAGGTGGGGGGGGGGGGAATCACTTGCTTCTCTTTATTTTTACTTAATATTTCTGTTTATTTAATTTTTTTTCATCTTTATTTCACTAGCACATACACATGCTTTGAGAAGGAGCATCTTTAAGTAGCTTTTTTTGATCAGGATTTTTGCTAAAGGTGCCCTTCTTCAAAAGCTGTTTTCTCAGAGAGCCATAAACCTAAATACATGGCCTGTCCTGGTTCTCTTCCTTGGAAGAAGACATAATTTGCAGCTTCTCAGACAAAAGAAACCCCATCTTTATCTCATCTAATAACATTAGAATTTGGGGAGTTTTTATCTTCTTCATTCAGGCAGGAAAGTTTGAATTTCACTGTCCCCCCCAAAAAAGTTGCAAAATACTTTCCAGGTGAGTAGAAGCATGTGTATTTTTCACCACCCTTTTAACTTCCACCACATTTCTGCTGCTGTATTTTCAAACAAAAAAAACAATTACTAAATGCAATGTCTCATCAATTTTAATTTTTTTCTGCCCCTCATTTCGTGCGGTGGGATTCATCCAAGCTGAATTACTGTCAAAAGAAAATCTCTGCATATCAAATGATCTTTCCTAAATCCACCACTGCTCTATTGGTGCAGACAACACTCCACACCCTCCTCGTGAGCCCAGACCAGGCCAGACTCTCTCCCATCCCAGCCCTGCTGCAGCATTTCTGAGCCCTCTGCATGGAGAGGAAGCAGGAAGAGTGAGCTCTGCTGTCATATGAACTGAAAATAATGATGATGAACTATTACTGCATTTAAAAAAAAAAAAAAAAAAGAGATATCTTGTCCATCTCTACTGTGAAACTCTTCTTTTGGTGAAAGGTGCTCTGAAAACAGAATCACTGAATCACTGAGGTTGGCAAAGACCTCCAAAATCATCGAGCCCAGCCTTCAGGAGATCCCAGCCTTGTCATCCAACCCAGAGCCACGCCCAGACATTGCTTGAGCACCTTTTTTATTGCCACCACCTCCCTGGGCAGCCCCTTCCAGAGCCTTTCAGTGAAGAAATTCCTCCTGATGTCCAACCTGAGCCTCCCCTGGTGCCTCTGAGGCCATTTCCCCTTGTGCTCTTGAGGAGAATTTTCTGTTCCCCTCTCCTTATCTGCTGGAACCCTGGATGCTGAGAATTTTAAACTTTCTGTGCTGAAAGTCACAGACCCACAAGAGAACTCTGCGTTTGACCTGAGGCTGTGGAGTAGGCCTCAGAAATTGAATTATAGCGCTGGGATTACGGGTGTGTAATTGGTTAGAAATGTGTAATATCACAGTGTGGAAACCTTAGGGTTTGGTGTTTTAGAATATAGAAAGAAATATGAAGCAAGATGGAGGTTTTAGGGCGGAGGCAGGTTGTTCTTCTTCACCTTCTTCTTCCTTCTTCTTCGTGGGTTTGGGTGGTGTTTTGTAAATGGACAGAAATTCTGCATTGCGGGCTTCGAGGGATCAGTTATTGGGTTAAAAGTGAAAATAATTTAGGTGTCATTTCTTAATTGGATAGTTTAGCCTTAAAAGACCTTGTAACAAGAGATAGCTGGCCATTTTGTGCCTTGCTAAGGAAAGACTGCAGAACCCACTGCTGTGAGGCTGTTAACACTGATAAGAAACAATAAACACCTGAGTCTGAACACAAACTATCATCTCAAGTGCTTTGAATCCTGACCCTGACAGAGGCAGGAAAAACAAGCAGAGAACCCACACTTATTCACCCCAAATCTCAAAATCACAGGACCCACAGGACAGTTCAAACTTTGCTTGTCCGGAGCAGGGATGCTGAGAGAGACACAGCCACCAGCTTTAGGATGGCTGTTGAATAACCTAAAACGCTTTAGTGGAGTAAGGAATGACTTCTGCAGTCACAGAGGCTCCAATAAAGTGTTAATTTCAGTTAATTCTAAGCCACGTGAATGGCTAAGGATTGTTCATCACAGTCTAAGAGGAGCAGGGTTGGATAGGTAGAGTGCAACACATATGCAAAGACTTAATCTCTCTTTATTTTGATAATACCCTCCCTGCCAGAGATGGAGCTCCCATAACTTCCCACAGGAAAAGTCAAAAGCCGTGTTCTGGAGGGGAACACTCCAATTAGAGCAGGAAGTTTTCCAACCTGACTTCTTCCTTTAGAAAAATGTCAATCCCATGAGATCAGCATTCTCCCTGAGAACGTTTTGATTCCATCAGATGCTTTGAGGGAAAGCAGCTGCCTGGTTCTGGGCCAGTTTCCCAGCTGGCCCAGCAGCCCACCCTACAGACAGCCAGGACAGAAGCCACGGGGGTCAGGGCTTCTCCACTCTGCAGCCAAAATCCCCTGTTTGCACAGCAAAAAACATCCAGGTATCTGTGGCCAGGGCTGAGGGGCCCTGTGCTGCATCAGTGTTGTTTTGCAAACAGGTGGAAGGAAATGTTCCATCCATGAGGAGCTGTAAAGGTTTATGCCAACACAGAGGTTTTTGTTTTGTTTTGTTTTGTTTTGTTTTTTTGATTTCTCACAGACCAGACACATTAAATGCCATCTGACTCTGTACCACCAGATGCAGCCATCATTGGGTTTGGTTTGGGAGATATAAATACATTAAATTTATCTGAAGTAACTGGAATCACATTTACAATAGGCTCCAAGTGTCCTGTAAAATGCAGGAGAGAAACACGCATGGACCTGTAGAGCCAAAGTCTAACTCAGCAGGATTCCTCTGTAATACACACCAAGTATTTTTTTAATACGCACCAAGTAAATAAAGATGATACCAGGAAAAAAAAAAAAACATATAAATAATTATTCAGAATAATTCATTTAGTAAACCTTAGAGAAAGGGAATCATCTTGATCAAAACAATAGGCATGAATTATTAGCAACATAAAAGTCATCCAGGAAAATGTCTTGGCTGAGCCTGTGGTTTTCTGAGCAGTGCTTCAGGCCCTTCAAAGAGGAATCCCATGAGTGCCGAGCAAAGGCTGTAATGAAATCTGAGCAAAGTGGAAACCTTCTATCAGAGGGTCTAGAGCAGCTCAGAAGTGAAAGGACACAGAAATACACACATTACTCCTGTCCTCCAGCTCCCGTGCTTACTGGGCAGTAAATGATGGCATAATTTACAAAAAAAAAAGTAAATGGGGTTCAGCACAAGAAAGCAATTGCCATTTCACCTAAGGCAGACTTTAAATTACGCACATGCTGGTAGATGGGAGCAGGAATCAGGGCACCTCCATGACCTGAAGAGAATCAGGGGAGCCTTTTGCCCCCTCAGCTCACACTCAGGGATATAATACATATTATATATATCACCTTCACTATTCTTCTGCTTTAAGAGGACAGAAAGTATCAAGGAAAAAAAAGGAAAAACCTGCAGCTTCCCTCCTAGCAGGTTTTTTAAATAGAGTCATAGAATCATTAAGGTTGGGAAGAGCAAATACTTGCAGGGTGAGGGAAAGGTTTGTAACAGAAAGTGCTCAATGCCATGAAAGGCCATAAAAAAGGAACACTGCTGGGAAATTCAGGATGTTACCCAGGGGTATTCCCAGCCTGCAAACCCTTTGGCAAGCTGTAAGGACCAGCATTACAGAAAAACAGGGCTCAAAGGCTCATCTTTTGAAGGGCTAAAGCTGCGTTGATTGAAAATAACTCTTGTCCTGTAACTATTAAAGGTCTGATCAGACACAGCTGCACTGTGCTGTGGAAATCACACACAACCACCACCACAACAGGGCTCAGCTCTAGATTTCTGCTGAATTGGTTAAAGCTACCTGAAAGAGAGATTCCTCTATGAAATACTTGAGCTGAGTGCCTCCAAAGAGGGATCTCAACCCTGGGCACTCATATCCTCACAGCCCAGTTTCTCCACCCCTTCCTCGATGGTTTTGACCAGAGCTGAAAATTCAGTCTGGAGTCTCCCCATCCTTCACTGGGCCCCTCTGTTTGGGTGTTTTGTTTATTCTTTTATTCTTTTGTCTCTATGGTGGCAGCTTCTCTTAATGAATGTGGCTTCCTCATCCTCTGGCTTGAGTGGCTCTGGGGCCTTTTTATTTTCTAGGTAAAAATTCAGCATAATCAGGTGGAAGTTCACTGCAGCCCAAGGCTTGGGCAAAGTTAGCTACTGCTGGTGAGCAGTTTATGCTGAACGGGTTCCCTGTTCAAAGTGCTAAAAATGTTATATGTAAGTGCAAACCAAGTTCTACCTAAGCAGTGCACCAAAATCACAAACAACTGAATAAAGCATCGACAGACTTGGAAAACAAATTGCCTTAAATCTGAGGCCACAAGAAAGGCAGAGACCAGAAATTGCTGTGTTGAAAAGAAAGCCTATGAATTAATCATGTAAGAGCACTAAAACATTATTAGTTTTGAACACTGAAGGTGAAAGAACATTTGTTCACCAAAGGTCATCCTCCCAGCTCAGGGGGGAGTTTTAAAGAACACATGTTGGAAAATTTGCCTCAGTATTCATGTTATTTCACCCCTGGGCATCGTTTGCAGTGCAAAGAAATTAGTCTGGTAGCCAATGAGCATCCTGGTGTTGAAACCCTCCAGGAGAAGTCAGCATCACTTAAAGTAACAATACCTCACTGCTGGTTCTCACAAGTATTTACTCCTTATTAAAAAAAAAAAAAAAAAAAAAAAAAAAGATCCCAGGCAGGAGATTGAACAAGCCAGACTGATATAAAAACTATAAAAACTACAGATCTGCTGCCAGCAGAAGAAAGGGAACTGCAACTGTGAATCTCGAAGCCATCACCTTTGGAAAGGGGAGAAAATTAATGACAGCATTGTTTTAATGGGTGGAGGAGAGTGTGAGCACATGTCTGGAAAAGAGGATTTTCTGAAACAAACTCGGTGTGAACGGGGCATCCCATGCCCAGCTAGGGTTTCACAAGGATTTCTGTGGAGGAAACACATTTTGAGTGGCTGTGACAAAAGGACATGGTGAAACAACTAAGGAGAAAGTCTGACTGGAATCCAACGTCCTTTCACTATTTCCCTGTCAGTTTCAAAGGAAAGTTACCATAAAGTAGCCTTTTCCCATTTAGTTTCATTTAACGGAGGCAATAGTAATCTCCTTGGAATTTGGTGCCTCTCCAATGTTTATCACACCATTTATCATCCAGATTTCCAGCTTGCAGAGATGTATCATATGAAGCACAACTGTTAAATCACGTTACACTTCTGGCAAGAGATACCATTTGTCGTACATGAAAGGAGTCCAGGGGCTGATTTATTCAAATGGCTACATTAGTTACTTAATCTGACCGAAAAGGCAACAAAAAAAAAAGGCTTTAAACTCTGATAAGGTACCCTGTATGAATGTTTCTAACACGAATACATACTGAAAGTTATTTTTAAAACTAATACATTCTACTACTGTGGAGCATGTTTTTTTTGGTTTTTTTTTTTTTTTTTTTTTTTTCCAAATGTACACTCCATATACTTGAGGGTTTTACCACTATAATTTTATGAAGCATCCTTTACCATCCCAAACGGACACTTTCTAATTCCCCCTTTGCAGAACCAGAATTCTTAAGAAAAGCTCTCCCAAATATTCACTAAAATAATGCACACTGTCAGCCTGGCTGGCCCATGCTGAGGTTTGCACGCTTCCACCTCCTGGAAGCTGCCTTGAAGGTTTTCCTGAAAAAATTTGGATGTACGTATTGCATAGTCTTTAATATATACAAATAATATACAAATAATTGTAATAGATACAGTTTGTAATTGCAAATAATTACATATTTGTAATATGTACAAATGAAGTACAAATACGTACATTAATATGTGCAGGTACTTGCGTATCTGAGCATAGCAAAAAATAATATAATTACTGTCAGAAATCCTGTCATGGTCTCATCACAGCACTGAGTGCTTTGTGCTCTGCAGAAACTCCTGCATGTAAAAAAAGGAACAGCATCTTCCCCTGCTTCCCATGAGAAGAAATCAGTGGCAGCAAGCACACTTTAGGCATTTTATGGGACTATTTCACTACTAAAAGGAAAAAAAAAAAAATCACTTTTTTTTTTCTTCATTGCACAGCAGCCTGACAGGTGCCCTGCAGTTTTGCCTGATAACTAGTTAAGGACTTTTTAATAGTTGAACTGCCTCAGAGCAGCATTTCCAGCACTAAATTGTAAAAGTCTCCAAATCTGAGCTGCTTATACTGCAGGCTCCTAAAACTTGTAGTGCCTGGAGGAAGAAGAAGGAACAAAACCACGAACCTAGGCGTTCGCTGGTGGCATGGGGGTAGGGGAGTGGGAAACAAGGACCTGGAGAAGCTGACTGACTCATTTTCCACCACCAGAGAGGTGCTGCACCACCTCCACACACCCCTTTTGGTCTCGGTGTGTCCCTGTGGCCAGACTGTCCACATGTGGTCAGTGGAAGCAGGGCAAGGTCAGCGCTGGAAGGCATCACAGAGCAGGAAACGTGAACCTGAGCTGGAGTGTGTGGTGTGGGGCAGCAGGGCTGGGGAGGGACTGACAGGGAAGGCAGCTGGACCAGAGGCTCCACGTGGACCAAAGGCTTTTTCAGAGTTGTCTTAGGTTACAAGATGTGGTGGGGGGGTGTGTGATCTATCCCCATCTGTCAGAGCTGGGGCAGTTCTCTGCTGTTCATTGGGCAGTTTTTTCTTTATCTCTTCCACCACCAATCCTCCCTCCAGGAGATATCTTCTGTTCATGGGCTATTAATTATTAATTATCCTCTGTTCATGGCCAGTGAGTGTCCCTGCATGGCTGAGAAAATTCCATCATCCCATGGGGAGATGCTCTGCCCAGGGGATGGAGCCAAGCATTCCTACCTGGATACAATCTGAGGTCCTGGGACACCACAGCAGCCTTTGCCCACTGCATTCCCAGAGGAGCAGCTTTCTGCCCCACTGCATTCCCAGAGGAGCAGCTTTCTGCCCCACTGCATTCCCACAGGAGCAGCTTTCTGCCCCACTGCGTTCCCAGAGGAGCAGCTTTCTGCCCCACTGCGTTCCCAGAGGAGCAGCTTTCTTCCCCACTGCATTCCCAGAGGGAGCCCAGGCCCATCTCCAGCAGCCCTGGAGCTCCAGAGGAAAACCCAAGCCTTGTCCAGGATCCTGCTCCAGCAGAAGCACAGCTGGCACTGCAGGAGGGCTGAGCCCCCATGGAATGGCACTGCTGCCACCCCTCTGACCCACAGGCTGCCAGGGCCTGCTCTGACTGTGAGAGTGGTTTGTTTTCTTCTTGTACTATTACATTTTTATTTTACTTTTCCTAGTAAAGAACTGTTATTTCTATTCCCATATCTTTGCCTGAGAGCCCCTTAATGTCAAAATCACAATAATTTGGAGGGAGGGAGTTTCCATTTTCCATTTCACATGAGGCTCCTGCCTTCCTTAGCAGACACCTGGCTTTCCACACCAAGGCAAGAGAACAGACCACATTGCATAGCCTGCATCCTTCCTGTTCAGGAAAAGCTTCCTGCAACTCAGCAGCAGAAAAAAAAAAAACAAAAAAAAAAAAAAAACACCCACGACATGAGGGTGTAGCTCAGCTTGTTCTATGTAAACTTCTTATCAGAACAGCCCAAAGGTCAAGGAAAGAGGTGGAGCCATTCAGAGAAATGTGGAGCTGGTAAAAACCATGACAGGCTCAAGGTGGGGATGAGTGACTGACAGCTCTTCAGGGGATGAAATCTGTTCATCCATCTGTTTCGTCAAGAGGAAATGGCCTCAGATGCACCAGGGGAGGCTCAGGTTGGACATCAGGAGGAATTTCTTCACTGAAAGGCTCTGGAAGGGGCTGCCCAGGGAGGTGGTTGCAATAAAAAAGTGCTCAAGGAATGTCTGGGCGTGGCTCTGGGTTGGATGACAAGGCTGGGATCTCCTGAAGGCTGGGCTCGATGATTTTGGAGGTCTTTGCCAACCTCAGTGATTCAGTGATTCTGTTTTCAGAGCACCTTTCACCAAAAGAAGAGACGGACAAGATATCCTTTTTTTTTTTTTTAATGTAGTAATAGTTTATCATCATAATTTACAGTCAATATTTCTCTGATTTTTTAAAAGCATTGTGTTTACTTCTAATTGGTTAATAACTTCTTGCTACCTAGTTTATTGGTTAGTAGTTATTAGTGTATATATTTGTTAAAAACTTTTTTTTTTTCTAAAGATGTTTGCATTCTTTTTTCATGGATATAGAATTATTTCTACAAATACAAACTTCTTTTCTCACAGGTATTTGTCAGGCCAGTAGTTAGTCATACTTAGCTGAAGTAGCAGGCCTGAGCCATGATTTTAAAGGACTTTTTTTTTTGTAATGTTTTACCTATTTGCAACTGAAGAATTCTGGAGTTAACCGGCTACTGTGTGCACTTGAGGTTTGGGTGAGTCCTCCCTAAGCTCAGGCCTGCCCAATCTTCTGCTCCTCAGCCCTGTGATGTGGCAGAGGAGTTGAAAAGAATGTTTGTGATGTCTTCCAGCATCCAGATTTCTACACGGTTGGTAACGTCGGGTGCCACAGAGACACAAAGCAAAGGAGAATCCATTTTAAGAATGACAAGAATAAAGTAACCACTGAGCAATAAAACTGTCAATATGTTTGAAAATAGACCAGTGCTGCAATTTTTCTCACCATACCCAGTAGCTGTTATGCCTTACAACACTTCCCAGCACAACCACAATTCCCATATTATTATAGCGAAGGGCATGGCAGGTTTTACAAAAATTTAGGAACCACATGTCACCCTTTTGCTGAGCAGCAGATGCGTTTCCACTCCGGGTCTACCATTTTCACTGCTGTAGTTATCAAATAGTCACCTCTGCAATAAAACACTTCGTGGTAACTGCAGCAAGCAGCTGAGGGGAAAGAATTACACAGTCAGGAAATGGGCAATAATCACTGAGGCAGCAGAGGAACCAGATGTTAATATGGGATTGTAAACCCGCTAAAAAAAAAAAATACCCATACTCAGCTCTCTGATGCGAGGTGCCAGAAGGAGGTGAACGGGATAGCTGCATGGACTGGAGGCAAACAAAACATGACTGGAGTGTAAAATTATTTTTTCTTTGATAGGCTGTGGAGCAGTGCATGGAGAAGTGATTGGGAGGTGATCAGGAGTGATGTGACCACCTTTACCACAGCTACTGATCCCCTTTGGGGCTACCTAAAAGCAGAGGCCAGACAAAATTAAGAGAATTAAAAGTGGTTATATTTACGGAAGGGCCTTCAGGTAGATTTTGGGCAGGCAAAACCCCCCCAGGGGCTGCACCCAAAAATGAACCACGGGTCACGGGTTTTCACACTTTTATAAGTTTGGTCCATTTGCACATTGGGGGTTGATCTAACAATTACAGCTTCAGCTAATGAAGTCATTCACCCCAAGTTTCTCCCCCAGCTCACTTTTGTTTGCATTTCTGGGCCCTGGGGCAGTGAGGCGTCCTTGATTGCCAGGCCTGGACAGGAATTGTTGTGTCTGCCCAAAATGGGACAGCAGCAGCTGACACTGAATGTGGAGCTTAGAGTTACGCACTCAAGAACTGCAGGATCACAAATTTAAAAGCTAAAATCCCAAGGCATCCACCATCAGCTTCCTCCCACCACGTACCCAGGCTTGTCTTTTCTTCTCTTGCACACTGACCCCCCCTGAGCTGCTGCCCTGTCCTCCCGGGGCGGCCCTGGGGTCTCCCAGGGATGTTCCTTCTCTCCGTGCTACAAACCAGAAGCTGGAAGTGAGCTTTTTCATGGGTCACAAGAACAGCAGGCAGCCCTGAGCCTGCAAGTCCTGAGCTTTCCCTGGGCTGGGTTTTCCAAGGGAGGGAAGTGCCACGAGGGAAGCTGAAGAAATCCGGTGACACTTAATCCAATTGTGGAATCATTTAGGTTGGAAAAGACCTGCAAGACCAAGAAGTCCAAGCTTCACCTGAACACCCCCATGTCCACTGAACCATATTGCTGGTTTGTGTTTTGGTTTTTTGGTCGTTTGGGGTTTTTTTGGTTGGTTTGGGTTTTTGGTTGGGGTTTTTTTGGTTGGTTTTTTTGGTGGTTTGGGGGGGGGGGGTTGGTTTTTTGGGGTTGTTTTTGGTGGGTTTGGGGGGTTTTTTGGTGTTTTTTTGTTTTTTGGGGGGGGTTGGGGTGGGGTTTTTTTGGGGTTTTTTTGGGTTTTTGGGGTTTTTTTGAGGTTGGGATTAAAACTTCTTGAGATGGTATTTTGTGTTTAGACTCAAATGTTTATTTTTTTAATTCATGTTGTAGTCTTACAAGTAGTGAGTTTTGCTGTGTTCTACTAACAAGTTACAAAATGGTTAACTGGTTTTTTTCTACAAGGGCTTTTAAGGTTAAACTATTTAATTAAGGAATGACACTTAAATTATTTTCACTTTTAATCTAATAACTAATTACTTGAATTCCACAATGTGGACTTTTTTGTTCAATTACAAAACATTACTCAAACTCACGAAGCAGAAGGAAGAAGAAGGTAAAGAAGGAGGACTAGCCTTTGTTGTAAAACCTCTGTCTTGCTGTATATATATTAATGTATTCTAAAACCTTAAACTAAGTTTTCTACTCTGTGATATTACACACTTCTTATTAAATTGCACACCCATAATATTAGTATTATTAATCAGTTGTGGAAGCTTTCTCTACAGGCTCAGGTCAAATGTAGTGTTCTCCTGGGGGTCAGAGTCTATCAGCACAGAAAGTCTAAAATTCTCAGCATCCAGGACTCCAACACCATGAAGTGCATTGTCACATCTACTCATTTTCTGAACAATTTCAGGGACAGAGGCTCCACCACTTCCCTGGGGAGGTTCTCCAGAGTGACACGAAGTCATTCTGAATTGCTTTTGCAATCACTATTTGGATATTTGATACCTAAATGAGGAGGAAAAAAAAAAAAAAAAAAAGGCCAGAAAAATAATCACACCTCTTTTATATTTCTGTACTTATTCTCTTATACTTGTATCCACTTGTTTTCTAAAACAGCTCCAAAGTAAATCTTTCAGATGTACATATTCTTAAAAGTGAAAATGAGATTGGTATAGGCAGTGGGGAAAAAAGAAAAGCAAGGTAGCTGAAAAATCTGTAAACAGTGGGTTGGGAGTAGGAAGATGGAAAAGAAAAACACACTTTTAAAAGAAAAAGTGCAAAACCCACACAAAAAGCAGAGTCTGTAAGTCCCACTCTCTGTCCTACAAATTGTTAACCTTGGCAGTGAGCAACTGACTCACTGTACATTGGATCCCAACCAAGTAAAATAATAAGCAGGGTTTCAATCAAACCCTGCATGCTAATGATGCTGAAACAAATACTGAGAGAGAGATGCACAAACACAATTTATCATTGTGCAAGCTCCTTTTCTTCTCTTTCTTTTTTTTTTTTTTTTTTTTTTTTTTTTTTTTTTTTTTTCCCTTTGCTTTCTCTTAAGGTGAACTTAATGCTCATGAATGCTTCCAGATTTATGATCCCGGCCTGCAGCTTTCTGGCTTTCCCCCATACAGGAACAGAGAAAGCATCCAGCATTTAACTGATCAGACTGTAACATCCACTGACGTGGCTTGAAAACACAGCACAAAGAGCTGCCCCAAAAGGCCCAGAAACCCTGTGTGCACTGAAATCACTCCGCTCCTCCTGCATCACCAGCTCGGGAACAGCTGGAAGAAACTGTGGTTCATTACTGGGGAATAAATTCTGCAGCTTATGACACTTCAGAGGTTGAAGGAGTTGTTGTAGCTGAAGGTATTTTCAAAAAAGAAAATTAAAACTTTGGTTGTTGGCGTGTAGAGAAAGAGGCAGAATAAAGCACTGAGGTTTTTCCTGATGATTAATAACCGGAGGAAAGAACTTAGTCAAAACCACACATGTTCACAAGATGATGCTGCCCTCAGAATTAACATTACTCGACCAATAAAAATTTAACGTGACATTTTTGGCCCAGCCATGGAATGAGAGAGACTCTTGATCAATGATACCATCATCTAAAATAAAATACATCTTCAATGGCTGCTCAGATCAGAAAGAAACCAGAAGTTGTGGAAAAAAAAAAAAAAAAAAAAAAAAAGACCAGAGAGTGGTGAATGAAAGGAAAGCATAATGAAGAATAATGTTCCTTGCTGGCAAAATAAATTCACAATCACTTTATGCAGAGGGAACTCTGTGAGGAGCCATGGTCCTTCACCAAAAAAAAAAAAACAGGGCAGGGCACACAGGAGTGAAAAGGGTTGCAATGGTTTTCAATACAGAAAATGAAACACAAATAAGGCTTTTCATTGTAAGGAAGAAAAAATTATCCCCAAATAATGCATCGGGAAAATCCTGATTGTAATTTGATAATAAACAACCGTGGAGGCACTGTAGATGCAATTCTGGATAAAAGTAGATGGGGTTTGCCTAGAGCAGGTCTTTATAGATGGAATCATAGATCCACAAAATATCCTGAGTTCAGAGGAACCCACAAGGATCCCTGAAGTCCAACCCCTGGCCCTGCACAGGACACCCCAAAAAAACACATCATGAGCCTGAAAAGGTCATGATAAACTTACCGCGGGCACTGAGGGCTGACGGGAGTTAGAAAGGTCACCAAAAAGGATCAGAATATACTTAAGATACTAAAAAACACATGACAGGCATGACACAACTCCTCGGGCTCCTGAAAACAGAAGATGATGCTTCCTGGCATTGCAGTGCCTCTGCTGAAAATTTGAAAAATCTGTCAGTTTGTCTGTGCAGTGTGGCAGGGTCCCGTTTTTAAGGTATGAGACTGTTTCTGCTGTCCACGCAGCCAGCAGGAAATCAAACCACGTTTGCACGCCGCCGGTGGTGTGGGCTGGAAATATCTCTGGCAACCCCCTCCTCGGTGCAGCTCCTCAGCCAGATCTTGGTGGGTTTTTTTTGAGCCACAGGTGATGCTGCCCAAAAGCAGGGAGCCCCAGAGCCATGGCAGTGTCCCCCACGGCAAATCCTCCACCTTCCTCCAAACACAGTGCTCGTCATTCTTTCAGCTCGAAAAGTGCCGGGAATGGGTCACTCTCACAGTAATTGTGAGGAGCATTTTGGAAATTATCTCCCTTTTGATACAGGCCCTCTCCTGCTGTGCTTCAGAGGATGCACAATTGCTGAGCCCAGAAGGGTAAATCATCCTAAGGAAGAAATGACAGCTCGTTCTTTGAAAGAGGAGACAGCTAGTTTCAGCACGCTGCTAATCTTTGTGATTTCACGTTGCAGCTTTCATTTAAGGCAGGCTATGAAGCAGACATCTGAAGAATTACGAAGGGAATTGTTCTTTTCGTAGATTTAGAATTTAAAAAGAATTTGCAGTGATTCCTGTAAAACATTTGTTCTACTGCCTTTCAGAGACGAGAAGCCAAACCAACACATTGGTTGACAAAATTAGGGACACATTAGGGACAAAATTGTTTAAGCGTGGCCACTTAAACCTGTGCTTGGAACTCCAAATAAAAAAAGTGCATGATGGTGACCTCCAAATAACCCCTGACTTAAATGCAAACCTTAGCCTCAGCTGCTTTAATAACACCATAACTCCAGCACAGCCAAGTTTTCCTCCTGGAGTTTCGTGATGATGTTCATTTATTCTGGGGAAATAAGCAAGACATCTACAATGACATCATAATTTTCCCAGTGCTGTGCTCTTTGGAGAGTGTCCTAGCAGCTATAGCTGGATGTAAAAAAACCCGAGTGAAACCCTGACATCGCTCTCTTGGGAGAAACAGACTTTGTGCTCTTGGTTTGCAAGTTGTTTGTTGTATTTCCCAAAGAATAATCACCAAATATAGAGCCAGGACTAGCAAACAAAGGTGGGGAAAGTAGGAAGGCTCAGCGCTCCTCAGAGAAGTCCCAAAACTGATCTTACAGCAGGCAATTTGTCTTGTAGGGCATGCTAATCAGCACTTGACAAATACATTGGAAAGAAATAAATTGGCAGGCAAATTGAAGATTACTCTTTCTCTTGAGTAAGTTAGTGGCCCAGTGGATATTTTGCAAGTTCAAGATGTTCCACTTGATGTCTAATGATGAGCACAATTATAACACTTCTCTCCTGATTCCTTGTCAATCTATTTCAAAAAGTATCCAGCTGAGAAACCTGAAGAGCTTCCTCTTATATTTTCCAGCAGTTCTTGAGGTCGCCTGGACATTTTTTAGGGCTTTGCATTTCCCAGCAGGGCATGGGCACAGTGCAACCCTCTCCAGCTGAGACGCCCAACGAGTGTCCCAAAAAAAAAAAAAAAAAAAAAAAAAAAAAAAAAAAAAGAGGAGAGATTCCTCCTGCTCCCTTCCCTTTATGAAATCAATGACCTCTCATTTCTTGCTTTAAAGAGTCAGCTAAAAACCCTTCAGAAGGCACCAGTGTTCTGTTAACACCGGCAGCTGTACTGGGCTGCCCCTAGAAATGGAGTCATGAAGGTCGAGGTGTATTATACTTATTCATCTATTTATTTATTTATGTATTTGCATTTGCATTTTGGGTTTCTTTTATTTTTATATACACATACATGTATATTACATTATATTGTATTACGTTATGTTATGTTATATTGTTATATTATATTGTATTCTGTTATGTTTTGTTATATTGTATTATATTGTATTATATTGTATTATATTGTATTATATTGTATTATATTGTATTATATTATATTATATTATATTATATTATATTATATTATATTATATTATATTATATTATATTATATCATATCATATCATATCATATTTATTATATTATTATATCATTTTAATTATATATATTATATTCTTTAAATTTTTATAGCAATTATATTATTGTGGTGTTTTTTTTTTTTTTTTTAAGAGAAGAACTACTTGGCTACAGAATGATCATAGCAAAATCAGTTGTCCACTGCCTACAGTTACAAAGGGGCTTCTGCAGAGACCAGCACTCCTAAGACAAAGGAAAACTGGAAAACAAATGTTATGGTTGTGTGTAGCCTTGAGAGGGAGGAAATCCAGAGCTAAAGATCACAGGTTTGGATCTCTGAGCCAAGGAATTTCCTGGTTGTACTTGGTTTGGGTTAGGATTTAGGATCACCTGACTGCTGCTGGCTCTCTTGTTTGAAGCAACCTGCAAATTCCCAAATGTCAGCTAACTACAACTAAACCTGCACAGGACAACCCCCCACCAAAAAAAAAAAAAAAAAAGCAGGACCCAAGCATGACAATTTTTCTGGTGCCATTGTTAATTAAAAAATAAAATATATTATTTATATCTGCGTAAAAAAGCAGCTAGGAAGTCAATGTCTCTGCCCAGAAGCCTGCTACGCAAAAAAAAAAAAAAAAAAAAAAAAAAAAAAAAAAAAAAATTCATTTTCAGGTTCCCTGAACCTGTTCTGGGCACAGCTGTCAGCAGAACAGGTGTTTTCTCTCCTTGCAACCATTTCCTCCTGATACAGGCAAGATTTTGCCCAGGTAACCTTTTCTCCTCAGGTGCTTGGTGGTTCCTTTCACTGCTGTCTGTTAATACTTAATCTCAGTTCCATAACAGACTCCTTCCTTTTAACCATATCATATAAGCATAGAACATGTGCTAACATTTCCTGACGTTTATCAGGTTTTTTTTTCAGCACTTAAATTTTATAGCCTATATTTACACTCCAGTTTTTTTTTCTCTTTCTTCACCATTTTTTTTCCCCCAACGTTATGTGAAGGGAATTTCTCCACATTTTCAACTTTCTTCTACATTTCAAAGAAGGAAAAAAAAAAAAGAAAATGACTGAGGGTTCGTTGACATCTAAGTTCCCAGCTACCTCCCATAGCCACATTTTATTGAATGTCACTGGAGGAACTGGAGAGATCAGCAGATTAGGCAGTCACTCGGGGATGAGATCAGAAGGCTTATAGGCTGCTCCTCCTGACATCCAAACGAACCTGTTACTCAACTTTTCTGACAAAATAAGATTTTATCTCACTGAAGCCAAGGGAAAAGAGCAATAGGGCAGAGTAATCACGTCGACTGTTCTTTCCAAGCAGCATCACAATGAGGCTGACTTCTGTTGTTGTTCTTGTGACTCATTCTTGGGATGTCTGAACCAAAACAGTGCTGACCTGCATCAAGAGAATCAGCAATTAGAAGCGGCAGCAAACATATTGCAACTCTGGCAATCGCTAGGAAAGGCACAGCTTTTTTCCTTTGAAGTAAAAATTCTGCACATCTATAATCTGCCGTACAGAAATAAAAAGCAAACAAACACAGGAAGTTATAGAAAAATAGACAAGAGAGCATGTTCAGATGCTCGGCTGAAATTTACCGAGCAGACAAAGTTAATTAGGTACACAAACATTGCAGAACTAATATTTTAGCTTATCGAGCCAGGAAGACAACAACAATAGATGTACATAATCTGAAAAAAACAAAATTACTAAAGTTATTCTAACCCTCTATTTCCTGGGCCAGGTGCCTTGTGCTTTAACATGGAGTTATGCATTACCTGAAAACACAGGTAATGAAAACTTTGGGGAAAAGGTGATAGATTTGAAGGATAAGCTTGAGCTTAGGGAGCACTGTACTAAAGCACCGGAAGAAGATAAATATGAGAATGGCTGATAATTGTGTTCCTCACTCCCCGGTTTTGCACCAATGATTCAGCCACTTTTGATAATTGGTGGAGGCAAAGAGGCGTCCCAGAAGCAGAGTTTCCTGACCTTGGGTCAGGGAAAAACCCTGTCACACGGTGTGTCTGAATGGTTGCCACAACTCAGTAACGATCAAAACGTTTTGTCGTGTTAAAACATAAAGGAGAGAGTGGTAAAAGTGAGAAAAACAGGGAAAGAAAAGCCCTCCTGGCATATGGTATCAGAAGAGAAGTTTCTTGTAGCCAGCAGGGCCTGGCACACGAGTGCCAAATTCTACCTCATCCAGTAACTGGGAGAATTTTAAAGAGCCTTGTGGCAGCTCACAGGTGATTTATCCAATCCAAATCATGTGCACTGAGGTTTGAAGTTTTCAATCAGCTCACCAGTGCTGCACCTGGAGGGTGTCACCCCTGCTCACCAGTTTGGGAGTGACAGACTTTCCTGATTTGGGTTTTATTTGTCACACACCAAACCAGGGCACTCAGTCTGGCTTGGTGCTTGCAAAAGGGGATAAACTGAGCCAGAACCAAAGCAAGGGTGCAGAATGCCCCTGTTTCAGGGAACAAAGCACTCCCAAATTCACGTTATAATTCTGTGATATCCCTTCAGAGACCCCATCCCAACTCGCACACAGCACAAGCCTATCGCTCCATCAGAGAACACCCTCCATTATAAATAACCTCCTACTTCAAAGGCTAACAAATTACTTTGATGCACTTTTAAAGTCAATTCTCCAGCGTTTCTGCCTGATGGGAAATCATTAAATAGCTCAGAACACCTTGTTTGCATTTCCAGCTGGTGCCTCTGTGAGGAGGCTTTGGCCCCTTTGCCCTCTGAGATGCCACTGTCAGTAGCATCCACAACAAACAACCCCAGAGTAAACCAGGGGTCCAGGCACTGCACGTGCCTGTATTTTTCCAGGGAAAGCTCAGATTCGGCCGTGGAGATCACCAAATCAATGAGAAATCATGGCTAGGAGTCCTTTGTAATCAACAAAGCAAAAGTGTCACGAAAGCACAGTAACCAGCCATTAATCACATCTCTTTGATAACCCTGACCCCGGTGAAGCACAGCATCTGTCTTGTGTTTTTTTGGGTTTTTTTTGTTTTTTTCGTGGCTGGAAGCCAAACCTGGGATCAGGAAACAACTATTTCACTGGTCAGATGTTAACATAGCACAGCATGTTGACTTTATAACCGCCCCATGAGCTCAGAGAATTTAATGGAACCGTCTTTTATTTGGCTCAGCCCCATTTATTAATATTATGGGAGTGAGTAACTCATATGATCACACATGAACTCGAGAGAGACATGTCTAGACAGACCCAGAAGTGCCCAGTCTCTTTTCCACAGCCAGGCAAAACCTGGGGCTGACAGCTAGCAGAGCTGGAGTAGCTGTTTGAGCTCACACACCGTTCACTGTCAAGGTAGATACATGTGAACAGTAGCAGGCAAGGGCTTTCACCCGAGGACCAGATGGTAAAAATTAGTGGCATTTATGCCAGCTGGTAAAAATTAGTGGCATTTATGCCAGCTGGATGATTAGGGAGAGAGACAAGTGATGATCAAAGGAGTGGTATCACCAGAGGCGGGGGGGAAAAAAGACCAAAACTAAATTAATTATTACAGTACTTGAAAGTGGAATTAGGTAGTAAATCCAGGTAGGCTCACAAAGCCAGCTACCACTTCTTGATGCCGCTGTGGCTGCTGTTTGGGCAGCCCTGGTCTGCATCCTTCATGGCACAGTTGTCAGGGAGATCCAAAGCTTGTGCTCCACTGGCAGCTTCCTCCTTCTCCCGCGTGGAATTTTTTTCCCTTGCACCATTCTTGTTGCTTTTGGCATTTCATGCTGCAGGAACAAACTGTGCTTTGGGAGACCAACACGGGCAGGATGGCAGCAGCAGCTGCCGTGGGCTTGAATGGCAAAGGAGAGTGTTGCTATTGGACATGAAATGAGTATATAGAAGCTTGGTGAGTTTAAGAGAGAAAAAGAGTTAATTTGGTTCCTGACTTCACAATATATAGAATTCTAAAAGTGACAGTGGATTGGAGGATGAAATTGTTACTTCTCTACACTGGTCAAACCAACAGTCTATCAATTTTTCCTCTTACAAAGAAGAATGTAAAACAACAATTATTTACATGAGCAGTGTGTGAAAACTAGTAGAAATATGTAAACATTATCAGAAGGTTAAAGAAGTTTTATGAGAAGTTTAAAATTTTCAAAAGAAGTATAAAAGAAAGCTTAACATGTAAAAATCAGAGTAATAGGAGACAAAGGGAAGTGAGGAAAGATGGTGAATAAAAGCCCAAATTGATATCCCAGGTGGTATCTCTCACACAGGGATGTGGCTGTCCCATCCCTGGAAGTGTCCAAGGCTAGGATGGACACTGGGGCTTGGAGCAGCCTGGGGCAGTGGAGGGATGGGATGGGATGGGATGGGATGGGATGGGATGGGATGGGATGGGATGGGATGGGATGGGATGGGATGGGATGGGATGGGATGGGATGGGATGGGATGGGATGGGATGGGATGGCATGGGATGGGATGGGATTTAACCCAAACCAGTCTGTGACCCCACAAGTCTGTGGTTTTATTCACTTCATGCCATTCAAGCTGAGTTTGCTGAACAGAGCTGCCCCCTTAGTCAAGGGGGAAAGCTGGGCTCGTGCCCCAAAAGCAGCTCCTCTTACCTGGGAGCAATTTGCCTCTTGTCTCCACTGGCACACAAGGAACCCAGCTAAGTGGATGAGGTTCTTACCTTCATGGTAAGATGGCTAAACTCCAGACATCATAAATGTGTGCTTAACTAGAAAATAACTGAGTGAAACTTGGCTTTACTGTGAGCTTAAATAGACAGAAGCCAAGGCCTAGACATTTACAGGCTCGCTGTGCCATGTATTTTGAGCATTTTCATGTATTTCACATAAGATTTAGTTGTTCATGCTTGAACATATTATGGCTATTAGAGTAAATTGGAGATTTGAGAAAACAAACACATCTTGCAAACACCTGAACCACCGCCAGCTCTTTCACCCCTGGTGCCTAAAAAACAGGCTGCTATTCCCTGAATAGTCCCGTCTTTGTTTGTCAGAGGCACTTCTCTGATTTTCTTGTCTCTCTTTTCCATTCAGCGAACTCCACTGCACCATTTAAGCGACCACAGGTGCCACCCACCCTGAAATCTGCATTGTTTTGAGCAGAGGCAGGAGCAAGCACCTGGGAGCCTTGTGCTGCCAACACTGCTCCGTGCAGCCACTCCAATGCACTTCCGTATGGTGCCAATTCCCACATCAGAATTACCCAGTTATCCTCTTTTAAATGTGCAAAGCATTTAAGCATGTGATTAGTTTGAAGAATTTGTGGAGAGTGAGCACCAAGCATCCTCCTGGGCCCCTGCTGGATGGCAACTTTGGTTACTGGAGTGAGGAAATAATCCTGGTTCAGCAGCCTATTGCTTTGGGGAGCAAAGAAAAAAAAAATCTTCCTTCTAATTGCAGAATAAATCAACAGGGAGAGAGGAAAGGAAAGGGGAAAGGGAAAGGGGAAAGGGAAAAAAGGGGAAAGGGAAAAAGGGGAAAGGGAAAGGGGGAAGGGAAAAAAAGGGGGAAAGGGAAAAAAAAAGGGGAAAGGAAAAAAAAGGGGGAAGGAAAAGGGAAAGGAAAAGGGGAAAGGAAAAAACGGGGGAAGGGAAAGGAAAAGGGGAAAGGAAAAAAAAAGGTTAAAGGAAAAAAAAGGGGAAAGGAATAAAAAAGGGGAAAAAAGGGGAAAGGAAAGGGAAAGGAAAGGAAAGGAAAGGGAAAGGAAAGGGAAAGGGAAGGAAAGGGAAAGGAAAGGGAAAGGAAAGGGAAGGAAAGGGAAAGGAAAGGGAAAGGAAAGGGAAAGGAAAGGAAAGGAAAGGAAAGGGAAAGGAAAGGGAAAGGAAAGGGGAAAGGAAAGGGAAAGGAAAGGGAAAGGAAAGGGAAAGGAAAGGGAAAGGAAAGGGAAAGGAAAGGGAAAGGAAAGGGAAAGGAAAGGGAAAGGAAAGGGAAAGGAAAGGGAAAGGAAAGGGAAAGGAAAGGGAAAGGAAAGGGAAAGGAAAGGGAAAGGAAAGGGAAAGGAAAGGGAAAGGAAAGGGAAAGGAAAGGGAAAGGAAAGGGAAAGGAAAGGGAAAGGAAAGGGAAAGGAAAGGGAAAGGAAAGGGAAAGGAAAGGGAAAGGAAAGGGAAAGGAAAGGGAAAGGAAAGGGAAAGGAAAGGAAAGGAAAGGGAAAGGAAAGGAAAGGAAAGGGAAAGGAAAGGGAAAGGAAAGGAAAGGAAAGGAAAGGAAAGGAAAGGAAAGGAAAGGAAAGGAAAGGAAAGGAAAGGAAAGGAAAGGAAAGAAAGGAAAGGAAAGAAAGGAAAGGAAAGGAAAGGAAAGGAAAGGAAAGGAAAGGAAAGGAAAGGAAAGGAAAGGAAAGGAAAGGAAAGGAAAGGAAAAAGGGGAAAGGAAAGGAAAAAGGGGAAAGGAAAGGAAAGGAAAAAGGGGAAAGGAAAAGGAAGGGGAAGGAAAGGGAAAGGGAAGGGGGAGCTGATATTCCATACACACACAAAAAAAAAAAAAAATCAGTCCATCACCTCCAGAGGTACTTTTGTCACTTTGTGCTACAACGTTTTCTGTAGAATCTACCAACTGACTCCTTTTGGTGGTGTTTTTCAAACATTTAAGGTCCTGAAGGACCTAACAGAAACAAGAAGTCTCAAAGTAACCATTATTTTTATTTAGAACAATATGGTTCAGAGCTTTTCCCCCTTCCTTCTCCAGCTGCATTCAGCTCCCCACACAGCACCAGCAGTGGGGCAAAGTGCTTGGAAAGCAAACACAGGCCAGGAGGGTGTTTAGATAAAATCTGCAGTGTGTGAGCCCACAGCTCATGCAGTCTGTCAGCACCCAGGCACAGCACTCAGGTGTGCACCTCACCTGCCACCCCTCCCATGGCTCACCATCCTGTCAGCAGAAGCTGTCTGCCAGGAGAGTGGGAATCAGAAAGCAGCTGGGCTCTTTTTTACTTTTTTTTAATTTTTTTTTCCTTTCTTTTCAGTTGAGACAAGGGTATAATTATCCAGTTTGTTGTGGGCTTTTTTCCTCCCTCAGCAGAACCAGGCTCCAAATTCCTCATAAATCCAAGTGGAAAAGGGGATCTGGAGTGGGAGAATACACACACACACATATACAAAAAATAAGCCAAAAAACCCTCTGGCCACACTGATGGATCACACTTCAAAATTAGCTGAAACGAAAGAAAGCTGAAAGAAAATTAGGTAGGTAAAATGGGTTATTTTAAACATTACAGGATTTTTTCTTCCTAACATTCATTGGTACAGGAAATCTTCAGAGTGTTTCTCTGACTCACAGTAAAGGGAATTACTGAAACACTAAAGACCTTTTTGAGATGGAGCAACCATCTCCTGGGTACATGTGGCAGGGACAGAGATCTCAGGGCAGTGAGAAAAGTGTCAGAACTGGGCAGAACATAAATCCCTGCTTGCAGAACCAGAGAATCATTAAGGTTGGAAAAGACCTCTAAGTTCGTGGGGACCAACAAAGACCAGAAAAGGGGCAGGAGGCCGCTTGTGAAACCACAATGCATGGCCTGTGCAATTAGCCTTTGCACAGAGTGTGGTTTAACGAGGACAGGCCTCTAATTGAAACTCTTTTTACAGCCAGCCTGAGAATTCTCCTTCTGCCTCTCCCTGTGCCCTCCCTTTGTTTAAGCACAGGGAAGTGCAGATGATCAGGAGCCAGGAGCTGCTCGATTCTGAGCTGCACTTGGAGCTGTCACCTCCTAAAGAACTGAAGATTGAGGACGGAGGAGGAGGAGGATAGGGCAAGAAAAATCAGAATTAATCTGCTGTAAAGTACATGGTTCCTCCTGTTTTGGTTTTTTTTTTTTTTTTTTTTAAGACAGAAAAATAGCTTGTTAATTTTGTATTAGCACAAAATGCTAAAATTTTGAGCTTGAAATGAACTTGAAGCGCCTTTCCACAGCGCTTTGTATGTCCAGTGCGTCCTCTCAGCACACGCGTACAAAGGCTGATGGACAAGACAAAATGAACACGAGGGGCTTCAAGCTCTGCAATTCCTAGCTCACATCCGTTTCCCCGAAGTCAGCCCTCTTGACAGCTGGCAACAAAACACGTATGAACGCAGGCAGGGCTGACTTTGGGGTATCTCTGTTAAAGTTTACATAGCCTGCCACCGGGCGTTCCGGCAGCACAGCTGCTCCCAGCTGGTAGCTCCCTGCCTCCAGTCCGTGCAGCTTTATTTCACGGGGGAATATGCGTCACCACAAACGTGGTGTGAGTGTCCTGCCTGCTCTGCTGGTCCCTGGGTGTCTCCAAGGACCACTCGGACATCCCAGACTCACTGTGGACTTCAGGGAAACCCGCGGGGACTCCGGGGAGTGCCGGATTTCAGAGATGTCCTGTGATGTTTTCCCTGGTGAAACTGCCACTGCAGGGATGGCACAGCAATGAAACCCAGCCACGAGGAGTGGGGAGGAGTGACTGTCAGCCCCTGATCACACACAGGCATTCAGGTGGACAGGTAAACCAGCAGGCAGGCAGGTAGATCCATACACAGAGAGAGAGATGCACAAGGAATTTTGAGGAAGGATAATTTACAAGTGACCAGAAGCGTCTGGCAACCCGCAGAAAGATTTGTTTTCCTTCCCCTCCCTCTCACAGGAGCCAAAAGCTGTCGAACAACCCTTCAGCACCAGTGAAACAGGGGCTGGGTCCTTCTCTTGTCCCCCTGGTTCATTTGCAGGAGGGAATCGAGCCACGGGTGTGAGAAATGGAGATGAATCCACCTCAGAGGTGCCCATTCCCTGTCTCCAGCCAGGGCAGGTGAGATGATGTCGTGAAGAAACCCTGTGTGACTGCTCCTGGAGGGCAGAGAGTCCCAAATCTGACGTGAGGCTGCAGGGCTGATCCACAGCAAACCCCTGCATCTGTGCATCATCCCACCCAGGTCCACTTCTCGTGCCAAACTCTGCATAAATGAGAAAAAAAAAAAAATTTCCAAAAATGCCCCAGATTCTTTCTGCCTTCTTCCTATTTTTGAAGAGGGTGGCAGCTGCCTGTGTGTGAGCCCCAGTGAATATTGCTTTGATGTGGAGCTCAGGAGACGTATCCTGGTGATAATTCATGTATGCAGGAGCACACGGTGAGCCTGGTGTGTTACTTACACATACTCTCTGCTCAGACACTGACATTTCATCTTTTTTTTGTCCACAATAAATCATCTTCTGAGTCGAACTGAGGATTTTCTTCTAAATAGCAGAGCTGACAATGATACTTTTCAACACGACTGGATTATAAAGCTGTCAGCCCCAGTTCTGCTCCCCAGTCTCTATCCCTGTCAGCAGTGGCTGAGTGTGGAAATTTCAGCCTGGAAACCACTCTGTTATTGGTGGTTTTCAGGCTGAAACTCACAGGTTTTTGCAAACCTGAAAAGGGAAAGGGAAGGAGGGAAAAGAGCATCCCCTTTTCTTCCTTCTCTGCGGTCAGTCTGGAGGCACGGACCAGGGCAATCAGAGAAGTTGCAATTACTAATTACCTTCCAGGACATAAATGGTATTTTTGTGCACCTTGGTGGGCTGAGTGTTGGGTGGATGCTGATACATCACTGACCCTCACCAGACAGATTTAATCACATATCACCATCCTGTCCAGTGGGTGCTGGGTTTCCACTATCGAGGCAATGGCACCACTGCTGTATTTGCTCCTTTTTTCTTTTTTTTTTTTTTTTTAATTGCAGAGGAAGCCGTAAAATCTGCTGGATAAGAGAAAAGTGCCCCTACAACTACCCCCCCCCAGGCCACCAACCCCTGTGCCACAGTCAAACCACAGCCACCAACAGCCTGTGGAACTCAAACCCAACTTCCAAAACTCGGCTGAACACCCTAAAAAGCGAAGGGTGGGAGGGGTGAACACAAACCCAGCCCACCCTCTGCAGCCACACAAACTCGCCCCAGCACAGAACAGAAAGTGGGGTTTCACCACAGGCAAGGCTGCGCAGAAACACATCTGCTCAGTGAACGTAACCCATGAAAGGCTTCAAAACAAAGCAGGAGACAATATTCAGGCTGTTTAAAAGTCGTTGTTAAATGAGCTAGAGTCCAATTAAACCGGTTCTCCATTGAAGCAAAAATCCCAAAGGGGATAGTGAAGCCAGGAGCGCACAGTAACTTATAAAGGCCCAGAAACTTTTGTGCTCTAAGGGATCTGGCGAGCACTAAATGCTTAAAATGAGGATTTGCAATCTGTTACACAGAGCCAGGATGGGTGATTTGCTCTTATTAATAGCAAGATATTAGAGATTAATTTAAAACCTCAGGAGATTTTATAGTCTTGTCAGAAGCATCTGGCTCCAAATGTTCTTTTTGCAGGTGTGACCTTTAATTTTCCTGATTTTTTAGACTTAGGAGCATCCCTAGGCAGTGAGTCCACAGGTGGGACATACTAGTGGACAAAGTATTTGTTTTTTGTCTGCAAAGCTAAAAATCTTGCAGGTTCCAAATTTAATGCCTTCCCTATTCTCTGTTACACAAAGGAGAGAAAGGTGGCTCTCATCTCTTCTAAATATCCTTCTCCAAACTGGTGGTCCTATTTTTCCTCTTACAATTTATTTTTTTCCTCTCCTTCTATCACAAACTACCTCAACCTCTTCAGTCTCTCATCACAGCGCCAATTTTCCAAGTCCCCAAGCATTGCTGTCCCTTTCTCCTCAACCACTGGTGATGTATAAAATGAAGTCACTCATCCCAGGGCTGTGACCAGACTCTGAGACACAGGAAAAAAATTACTGACAGGCTTTGTGAATCAGTTTTTTAACTGTGTCCAGGTTTGCTTGCACCTCCTCCAGTAAATTTATTTGTCCTCTTCAGAAGATGTCACTTGTCTTTGGCAGCGTAAGTTTTTCCACTGCAATGAACTGCAGGAATGTAGAGCTCCAGTATTTCTTTTCGTTAAGTTTGGCCATCTGATCCCCAGGAAGGAGTTCTATTCATCTTTTTACATCAATATCATTCCACAGTTACTTCATGTGAATCCTTTCTTGGAGAAAAAGGAAAAAAAAAAAAAAAAAAAAAAAAAAGGATGCATTCCTCTCGGTTATTCACGTGGGGTTAAAATTATGTCAGCGTGTAAAAAATAATTATTCATTTCAGCAGGCTGTTTAGCAGGTGAAGTCCAGCTGGAAAAACTAAGCACATGTTACATATCCGTGTGAGAAGAGTGTTTCCTGCATCATGGAATCATGGAGTGGTTTGGGCTGGAAGGGAGCTCAAAGATCATCCAGCTCCAGCTCCCTCATCCCCCCTTCTCTTCACTGAATTAACTTCTCTGAGATCCCCTCTACAGACTGGCTGATTCCCTCTCTCCCGAGCCCAAAACATGTGACCAAAAGGCAAACCTACGCCAGACAGGAGGAAAAGAAAAATGTTTTGTTCACTCCCGCTGTGTGATACATTTTTTTTCAAAGCCCCTCCATAGAAATCACTCCTGGCTGGAAGGGAATTCTGTATCTCCAGGCCACCCCCTGCTCCAAGGCTCTGCCAGCATCACCAGAGCAGCTCCAAAGTGGCTTTGACCCCCCCACTTCTCCCATCCCCATGGAAGGACATTCCTCTGGGTAACCCACAACAATTCTGAAAGACCCTCCTGGAGGAGAAAACCTTTCTCAGCCCAGCCCAGGATGTTTGAAAAGGAAGAAGAAAACCTTCCAAAATCCAGGGTGTTTGTTCCCTCTTGTCTTCTCCGCCAGGGCTGCACCTTCAGGATCCCCCTTGGGAAACACCTTCAAGTGACCATTTGCACCCCAGTTTTCCCAGTGGGACTTGGACATTTCTTATCACCTGAGAGATTGATGCCTTTTTTCCCAGCCTGGAAAGGAAACTCAAGATAATTTTAACAGGAGGTAATGTAAAACTGGATCTTTATTTGAAGGCCTTCAGGGGCAGCTATAGAAGGATGTCCACAAAAGCCCACCCCCACAGGGGTGAGTACATTTTATAGGTTTTAGGAAATCAGAATAATTGATAAAAGCACCAATTAGGAGGACAAGTGGTGATGGAATTCCCCCCCAGGTCAGGCCCCTTCTCTGGAGCCCTCCCTTGGCACTGGCTGTACTTTGTCCATGAAATGGATCTCCAGGAGTTGCTCTCAGCCTTGGCAGCCAGGAAGAACCAAGACAGCACAGGGGCTTTGTACCCCTGGGGCTTGGAGCTCTGGAATTCGTTTTCTTTTTGTTTAGGGAAAAGGCATGGAAAATTCCTGGGAAAACCAGTCACTGACACAACAGGCTGCAGATCTACAAGTGTATGTGTGAAGAATACAGAGAACACAGGAAAGGAAAACAAGGCAAAAAACCAAGTGGCATCAAGATGAGTGACCACCTCTGGTCTGGAGCTGATGTGAAGCCATCAAGAGTCACAGCTGCTGCCTTGACAACAGCAGTCTTCCTTCTGGCCACTATTAATGAGGGAAGTTGGGCTCTTAATTGCAGCCCCTCCAGATGTGACATCACTGCAGTTTCCAGTGCCATGTCTTCCTCCATCAACAAACAGCACAACAGCTCCTGAGCTGAAAGATTCAGAGCAGCTACGAAAACAAAATACTGACAAGTAAAAACACTAAAATAGATGTACAGCCACATAGACGGATTTTCCCATGAAAGATGGAGCAGAAAAATAAATCTGGAAAAGGGTTTGGAAGAAAACTCCTGTGATTTTTTTTTTTTTTTTACTACCCCCCGTTTTTCTAATGACAATAAATTTTCAGCACGATTCAACCATGTGAAAAGTCTCTAGGCAAGCTCATCAGATAGAACAGTCCCTGAAGTCCTAAGGGGGAAAAAAATAGGAAGAAAACAAAAACTCTTAAAACTCAATGGGTAGCCATTATTACATTTTGCTTAGCGGCCAAAGCAGCTCCTAACGGGGAGGGGAAAAAAAAATTTGCTTTTCATTCCTGGAGCCTGGAAGGAGCCGTGCTCATGCATCTCCTGCTCCCTGTAGTCAGACCAGCGTGACATCTCTGTGTGTTTTGCCAGCCCTCCTGGCTCCACGGAGGAAGCACAAACCGTTCCTGCTCTGCCTTTTGCTGTTTTATCACCCTGCGTCTCGTTAACCCCCCCCAGCGACCTTCACCTCTCTGGAGGGGAGCAAACCCAGCAGTTCTCCTGCTTGGGTGATCCACCAGCCATGGCTGGGGTGGCTCTCCAAACGGAGGGATGGGACTATTTTTGGGTTAATATCAATTTATTGTTTAGATAAAACGTTAGTCTCAGAGGCCGTGAGATTTTAAAGGAGTAAGTTGTGGGTCACAGTTTAAGAGTAGTCACAAGTTCCTTTGTTATAAGGTAATACATAACTTTTTTATTTAATGAACAGGTGTTATAAGGTGTGTCTTGCTTTTTTGACTTACCACCTTTTACTTAATTTTGTTGTTTTGTGGATACTTTTATCTAATGAGCTCCTGTTTTATGTATACATGTGTGCTTCTATTACAACTTCTAAGCTTTTAGCTTATTCACCACCAGTGGTGACCCAGCTGTGCCAGCTGCTGTCTGGGGCTTAGTGAGAGCACTGATGACCCCAAACACGCTCCTGTTTTGGGAGTTTCAGAGATGCAAAATGTTTCCCTTGCTCCCTGGCAGCTGTGGTTTATTGTTCTTGTATTCACGTGGTGTAACCCCAGTTTTAAATGCCACAAATATTCTAGATTTCAATATTTCACTCACAAGTCCGTGACACCACTACAACCACAACTCCACGTTCCCTTTTGCACCCTATTTTCCTTGATTTCATCCCAATATGTGCTCAATATGGAGGATGGCTTGAGTTTATTCTCAGCTCTAGCAGTGGCTGGGGGGAGGCAGAGCCAGCCAACATCAGCGTGCAGTTGGCAGATTTAAACTGCTCTTGATGTCAGCTGGGTTTACCTCATCATCAAAATAACACCCCACTTAAGGAGAGATTGCTGTCCTCTTCTTTACTTAATCCCTTTTTTATTATTTTAGCATGAAAGTCAACTGCAGAAGAAAGCGTTTAAACGTGCTATTAAAGAAACTGCCTTCAATTTTCACTGCCACTCCTAGCCGCCAAAGTGAAACAAAATGCCCAGTTCTGGTTTCATGTATATTTTTCATTTTCGTGACTCAAGTGCAGCATTTTTTTATGATTTAACTTAAATGACTCGATTGAAGCTTTTTTTTTTTTTTTTTTTTTTTTTTCCTCCCCAGTTTAGCTCGGAAGTGAAAAATTACTTCCAAAGGCACAAAAAAGGTGAAGGGATTGGAAGGACAATACCTCTAATGGAAGGACTTATCATCACAGTCCAACTCCTATTAAAGAGCGGATGAAAAACACCGAGGTCACTCAGATGGAGGAGATTTAGGTGCAGCCATTCCTCCACCTTTCCCACAACCACCTTTATCCCATGTCCCCCCCCAGTCCTCACTCTGATGTCTCCTGTAATGCATTTAGTCTGTAAAAGACAGAAATGTCGCTAACTATTAATCGTGGAGATAGGAATTCATTGACATTTCCAACACATTTTTAAATAGAAACAGAATCTGCAAACAGATTTCGCTGTCAGTTACAGTCTTGGAGTTCAGAGCTGGTGAAACTACTGTCATCTACTTCAGCTTCAGCCCAGGAAGGAGCAGAAGCTCGTCCAAAACAATGTGCACAGTATTATTTTTGACGTTCAACATCATCTTACTTCACCACCAGTTTCAATCTAATTAATTCAGACTGGCACAAAACAAAAGAATGGGACAAATCCAGAGGTCATGCCACAAGACAAAAGCCACGACCCTCAACACTTATGATTTGTTGTCACTGCTACCCATAAATGGGCTTTTGTTCACTAAAGCTGTTGATAATCACAGTAATTGTACGAAGTAAAGGATTTAATTAATTCCTCTTTATGTTGCCCTTCATTTGCTACCAACATTTTGTGTTTTGAAGCAGAAATCAGTGCCCTGTGATCCAGGATAAATCAGTACAGGGGAGCTGTAGAGATCTACTTCCATCAGCATGGAAACAACTGGCCAAATGCAGTCAAATAAAAAAAAATCGGTTATAATTATTACTTAAACAGAGATAAGAGCTCTGTTTTCTTAGGCACTGGAAAAGCACATAACAGTCTTCCTCCTAAAAGCTCTATTATTCCAGTCAAGGAAAAGCTGTTTATTGACTTAGCATTTATTTATGATTTAACATGTGCCAAAAGACAGCAAATGTAAACCAGTTTAAGAGAGTCCACAGAAGGCAATTGAGTTAGGATCAGCTCCCTCTGGCTGAGTTAGCTGGATTGCTTCAGAGCTTTACCCTGAAAGGTGTCACAGCAGCCACTTCCTGAGCATGTTAAAATTAACTGCAGACCCGTTTAAGGTACCCAAGGTCTGCATTTATGTGCAGGAACATTTAAGAAAGCTCCAAGGGCTGAGTTTGTTCTCTTTTCGGATGCATTTTATCATAGAATCGTGGAACAGCCCTCAAAGCATCACTTAACCCAGCCTCTGTGGAACAGGGACCCTCCATGAGATTATCCAGCACCCTCTCCAAGCACACCGTGAAAACTCCCAGCGAGGAGGTGCCCTCTGCTTGATCCTCTGCAGAAGTGAGAGGTTTCCTCCCCAGAAAAAAAAAAAAAAACTCCCCAGAAAAAAAAAAACCTCCATTCAGAGTCCAACCCACAGTGAGAAGATTCAGCGAGGGACTCCCCAGGCAGACGTCCCTTTCCTCGGGATCATGAAGCCAGAGAAAACTTTGTGGAGCTGGTTTTCGCCCACCCAGGAAATCAAGTCTGAGAACACTCCAAAGGGAGGTGGGGGATGCACCTGGAGATGCTGGGAAGGTGTGCCTTGGTTCAGAACCCCAGGTGAGCACCCAGCTGCATTTCTGCTGTTGTTTTCTGTCTTTTGGAGACAGAACTCTGCCTGAAAACACAATGTGCTGGGCTGCAGCCATGAGCTTACATGCCTAATCGTGGGATTTCTTTTTTTTTTTTTTTTTTTTTTTTTTTTTTTTTTTTTTTTTTTTTTTTTTAATGGAGAACAAGCTCTTTCTGGCAATGAGAGAAACCCAGTTTGAATAGCAGACATCAGAGCAGCCACCCGAGTCCAGGGCTGCATCCAAGCGCTCCCTGCAAGGGAGGAAAAAAAGGAAGGGACTGGGAATGGTCACTCTCATTGATGTCTAAACACTGGGATTTTCCAGGGCAGGCACACAGTCCCACCTTGGGCGATTACGGATGTTTTTAATATTAATAGGGTTACAAGTATTTGTGAAAGAGTGGGGAGAACTCACGCAAATCACCGTGTTTCAAAGGGATTGCTGCTCGCCCCAGGGTAAACGTGGGGTAGAAAACGACACACAGGGGGGTTTATGGGATGAAGCAGCATCCCGCTGGTATTTTAAAGAGTGCCTGTGTTCCTCATGGGGAGATCTGGGTGCTTGGGAAAACAGAAAGGTGCCATAAAGGGTGAGAATTTTATTTTTAAAGAGAAAAAATGGAGAAGGGAAGTTGAAGTTCAGGGAAGGGAAGTTCAGGGAAGGGAAGTTGAAGTTCAGGGAAGGGAAGGGAAAGGGAAGTTCAGGGAAGTTCAGGGAAGGGAAGTTCAGGGAAGGGAAGGGAAGTTCAGGGAAGGGAAGTTCAGGGAAGGGAAGTTCAGGGAAGGGAAGTTCAGGGAAGGGAAGGGAAGTTCAGGGAAGGGAAGGGAAGGGAAGGGAAGGGAAGGGAAGGGAAGGGAAGGGAAGGGAAGGGAAGGGAAGGGAAGGGAAGGGAAGGGAAGGGAAGGGAAGGGAAGGGAAGGGAAGGGAAGGGAAGGGAAGGGAAGGGAAGGGAAGGGAAGGGAAGGGAAGGGAAGGGAAGGGAAGGGAAGGGAAGGGAAGGGAAGGGAAGGGAAGGGAAGGGAAGGGAAGGGAAGGGAAGGGAAGGGAAGGGAAGGGAAGGGAAGGGAGGGAAGGGAAGGGAAGGGAAGGGAAGGGAAGGGAAGGGAAGGAGCTCTGTCCACCTCAGGGTGTGGCTGGATGCCTCCTGCCCTCTGCACGGGCCAGCAGAGCTCTGGAGGGACAGGTAAAACCAGGGATAGAGGGATATTCTTTTGGTTACAAAGGATGAATCTCTCACCCAACACTTCAAGCCACCTCTTTTTTCCAACGACTTACAATCACATGGTGAGATTCCCAGCAGAGACACGGATGCCTCGATGCCTCCGGGATTTTTCAGGAGAGCTTGTTGGGATTCACAAAGTTCCATTTAACCCCAAACCCTGCCTTCCCTGGAGGTTGCCCTCTGTGGCACGCCCAGGAGCCTCAGCTCTCTCCCAGATTTTTACACCTGGCTTTGGTAAGCCTGGAAGGGGTTCCCAAGAGAGAACCCCTCTTTTTGTGCCTTCGGGCTCTGCTCTCAGGGATGCAGAAAACTCCTCGCCCCACTGAGACTGTCCCCAGCCAGGGTGGGGAGAACCAGCCCTTCCACCTGCCAGGGAAAACACCAGTTTTGGGGGTGTGAGGGCTGCGTGCTGCTGCAGTGATGTGAGAGGAGGCATCGTGGTGAAAAGTCCTTCTCTCCCAGATTTGGAGACTGCCCAAACCACCCTGCTGAATTCCACCTCTCTGATCACGAGCTCTGGAAAAGGAGAGGGTTTTTTTTCACATCAAATTCCTTCCTTGCGAATCTGTTCAGGCTGCTGTCTCACTTCCCTGGCCTCTCACTGGCTCTTCTGTCTCAGGGTCTGCAGTGCTGGGATGACCCCGAGAGTGTAAAACTCCTTGTTCTTCTCCCAGCCCGAGCAGCCAAAGGAGGAGTCTGAACGTGCAGGATCAGCTTCTCAAGGTTGTTTATTTTCCCTTCTCTAGAACATTCTCTCTCTGCCCTGCTGAGCTCTGTCCAGCAGCTCGGCCATGGCATTCTGTCTGCCCTCAGGGCAGTGTTCACATTTTATACCAAAAACTCCGTGTGCTGTGTTTGCAATAACGTGCCAATGTCTGTCATTGATGTTGGACAGTTAAACCAACAGAAAAGTGTCACCAGCACAGCAAGACATGGAGGGCAAGGAGAAGGAGAAGAAGGTCAGGACACGCCCAAATCCCTCCATCTTGTCCCCTTGAACCCCATTCTAAAAATCCCAAAATTCTACTTTTTCACCCTGTGTTAATTCAACCACCACACTACTCAAACCCCTGTGGCTGTAATTCCTCACACAAGGTTGGCAGCTTTTCCCACGGGCTAAAATGGAAGCCACAGGTGTTTTTGACTTCGTGCCAAGGTCTCTGAGCCCCCTGCCAGGGTCTGGAGACAGCCAAAGCAGCCAGAGGGGTGTCCTGGACTCTGACACTTCTGAGCATGACCATGACATTAAATATCACACCCTGAATAAATTCCTACCAGTCATCTGGAGACATTCCCACTCTCCTATGGGAAGCCCTTTCCACCCAAGGACCTACAGTTGGTTATTGACCAGCGGGTTTGCTTGAGAATTTTAAAATTCTTGCAACACACCCAATTAGCTTTGAAACAGTCTTGTTGCTTTTTTTTTTTTGTTTGTTTGGTTGGTTTTGTTTTTTTTTTTTTTTGGTAACAATGACAAACTACTTCCTGAGCAAAACAATGAGATGTCAGCATATTCACAATATTTCAACATTACGTGCTAATCCATTTCTATCCACAATGATGCTTCTAGAAAAAAAAAAAAACAAAATAGTAGACCAGCCAAGGCTACTTTGACTTATTTTCTGATTTTTCGTCTTTTTCCTTTCTTCTTTTTTCTTTTTATTTATTTTCTTTTTAATTCTTTATTTTTTTTCTTCTTCAAAATATTTCAGGCCTGCCTCAGTCTTGATAATTGAGAAATTAGACCAATTTTCTTCTCAAGATGGGCAGTCAAAATTAACAAAGAAAATAATGGATAATATAATGGATAATATCCATCAGTCCTAAAAACCACTGCCCTTCTTCTGAGAGGAGAACAACCTATTCAGAGCTAAGGATGTAAGCATTGCCTTTTCCTCTCTGTTCCAGACTCTTATCACCTCCCAGTAATTCCTCTGGAGCCTAAATCCTGGGGACAGATTTATTTTTCCAAAAGTTCAGGAGGTATCCATATCCTCCACTTATCTTCTGATTTGCTAGTTACATGAAAACATGAAAAGGCATCATGAAAATAGATTAAAACCTTTCTTTTTCTCCTTGGTACCTTACCTTACACAAAAGGAACAAATCCAACAAATCCATAAGCCAAGAATAATTATTCTCTTCTGAAGAGCTCCATTTGGGAAAACATTTTCAGAGGTTCTTTAAAAAAAAAATGTGTTTGGGAGAAGGTAATCATGAGGGGAAGAAAGAAGACTCAGCTCAACAATAGGAGCTGGATAATTCCCACAAAAGTTATTACTGATCCTTGCTTCCAGGGGGAAAAAAAAATCCCCTCTGGATAAATTCAGCTTTCTGGAAAAGGGTTTTAACTTAGCACTTCCATTTTACTGGTGTTTTGCTTTCCAGAGGAGATAAAAGATAATGACTGACTGAATGGCATGAAATCTTCATGCTTATCCACACCTCTGGAAAATATTGGTGGAAAATACTGGGCTCCACTTCCTTCCCTTCCCACATTTTCACCCTGACATAATCTCTCCCGTGTGTTCAAAAAAACTGAAGGTTTCTTTGTGTCTGGAGAGTGACCAAGTGCTCGCATGCCCTGGTGATGTAAAAGCCACTTTGTGTCCAAGGAAGTTCTGCTGGAATTTAGGAGCAAACCCTGTCAGGCGTTGCTTGTGCCTCTCCTGATGAAACACCCCAGAAATCACCAGAAATCCCGAAATCACCAGAAATCTGGGTTTTACCTGAGCACCAGAGCAGCAGCCCTGGCTCGGGGGCAGCACCTCAGACCCTCCTCTCAGATCTGTCACCTGGGGCTCAGCCAAGCATCCAGGGGGGCAGGAGCAGCTCCTGGCAGCCCAAAAAGGTGTGAGGGAATCGCCTCACCTTGTTATCCTTGTCATCCTGCAAGCAGAGAGGATGCTGAAGGTCAGGTAAAGGTGGGAAAAGAGAGAGTTTGGTGCACTTGAGAGCACCAAAGTCAGCTGCACTTGGCATCTTTAGGGAGAGAGTCTGGACTTGAGGTCTTGTTTGATGTGATCCTGAGCTGGTGGCGCCTTAAGATTTTAGCTTTTATATTTTCCAGATCCTGAACTGCATTAGTGCATAACTCCAAACTCCGTATAGGCTGGTTAGTTACTGTCTTCACATTTTGGGCAGACAAAACAATCCCTCTGGGCCTGAGAACCGAGGTCATCATCACAGCCTCAGGCCCTGAAAGTATAAAGAAAAGGGAGTTGTGGGGGGAGCAAACTGGGGGTAAATTACTTCACTACCTGGAGCTGGAATTGGAGGATTTGGTGCCTTGGGAAGGCTGCCCTAAAGCAGAGGCTGGGCAGAGCTAGAGAATAAAGCAGGGATTGATTCAAAGGATCTCCTCCATGGATCCACCTTGGGCAGCACCAGAGCCCAGCCAGGGCTGCAGCCAAGAGGAACCAAAATGGTCCCAAAATGCACGAGCGCTCCCGGGGGCTCTCACTGGGATCAGCTCTGCTCCATTTGCACCTTGCAGTTCATTGTCCCATTCCAGCTTTAGCCCAGGCACTCCCATCCTGCTTGTTTTTCTCTCTCCAGCCCACGCTGTTTGTGCTCCTGGGCCTGAGCTTTGGATCATTTGTCCTTGGTGCCCAGCTGGAGCAGGAATTGTTTTGTCTCCCTGCTCTGTGCACAGAGCTCTCCATCCCCTCGTATGAATCCTAAACCTACACACTGAAGCAGCACAGAACCTGAAAAATAGAAAAGCTGAAACCTGAGGCACCAGATTAACCCCTGAAATGCAAACGGACCAAACTTATAATTGTGTGAAAAACTCGTGACCATTGTCCACCATGGGTGCAGCCTCCGGGAGGCTTTGTCTGCCCGAGATGCACCTTTTGAAGGCCTTTAATAAACACCCACCTTATCCTTTTGGCTCTGCCCAGCCTCTGTCCCAGGCAGCCACTCCAAGGCCTCACTGTCACACCCGTGGCAGCCCCAGGATGCTGCTGGGGCTGAGGGCTGTGCTGGCCAGGAGGAGAAATGAGAAAAGCCAAGCAGCAGATGCACTCCAGGACAGCTGAGGTTCCCACAGCCCTCAGCCCCTGCTCCCCAGGCACCCACAGCTCCTGAGAAAGCAGCCCCCAGCCTGGCTGGAAACGGAGCTGGTGACAAATGAGATCCTGGGACAGGAAATGTAAGGGCAGTGCCGGTTCCTCTGCGAGCTCCTTTGAACTGTGAAGACATTCAGTTCGCATTTCAGGCACCATTTATTTCACTGGCATGTGTGGTTTTGTCTTCATTTGCTTTTCCTTGCCGAGCATCACCCTTGTAGTTAAACTATCGGGTTCTGGGGGATTTGGAATCAGAGGAAATGCAAGCATCTCGGAAAAAAATATGCTAAGACTTGTATCTTTTTGCACCGGGTTCAATATTCTAGTAATCCTCCTCTTTCTCTGCTCTATGAAACGCAGGAGAATGACAAGCAAAGAGGAAACTGCCTCATATCCCTAGGAGTGGGGTAAATCTATCACAACAAAGGGCCGTGGTCACCACTTTCACTCCTTGAAGGAGAATTTCATTGCCTTTCCAGTGCAAGCCAAGGCTCTTCATGTCTGTATTGATGAAATAACCTTGCCCTCAGGCTGCTGGAGCACTGCTATTCACCCTGGGGGAACTTGGGATGCTGAAATGCTCTGGTTTTATCCTAATTTAGAGGATGTGAAATGCCAGGAAAAGTGTTCCCAGCACAGGAATGATCCAGTGCTCTTTGTTTCTCTTTTCCCCAGACTCCCTGCTCAGAGCTAGACGCGCGGGGCAGATTTCTAAATGTCTCTGTCTGCAGCCATCTTAGAAACCTCCATTTGTGACAAAATCCTTTAAAGGAAGCAGCAAAGGCCACAGCGTGGGGGAAGGCTGGCACCACCCAGTGCTGCTCCATCCGCTGGCCCGAGAGCCTTCCCAAAAAATCTGAATCCAATTTCCAGGATGCTGAATGGTGACAATGTACCAGCAGCTTCATAAGCGCTTTTTTTTTTTTTTTTTTTTTTTTTTTTTTTTTATTTTTCCCATCAAGAAGCCGGCTGGCTGGGATTTTGGATGGGAATTAAAACGACCCAGCTCCCTCTTGCTGTTTGCTCATTGTTCAGGGGCTGCTCCCCCGTTTGCCCGGCCCAGTGAGCTATTGTTCCACGGGGGCACTGCAAACCTCTGCGAGCACAAACCTCAAACCACACTGCAAGCAGCACATGGCTTTGTTTAATCCAGGGCAAAGCCCAGCACAGCAGAGGGACCTGCCCCGTTTATTCTGCCTTTGCACATTGCCCCCACCCTGTTCTGGTGCCAGGACGCTCTGTGCCCCGTTTGTAAAATTCATTTCCGAGGGTGCTGCAGCATGAAATGCTTCCTGGCAGTGACTTTGTGGGGGCAGTGATGCCTTGGGAAGGCTGACCTAGAACAGAGCTAAAGAATAAAGCAGGGATTGATTAAAAGGATCTCCTCCATGGATCCACCTTGGGCAGCACCAGAGCCCAGCCAGGGCTGCAGCCAAGATGAACCAAAATGGTCCCAAAATGAACCCAAGATGGACCCAAAATGGTCACAAAATAAACCCAAGATGAACCAAAATGGTCCCAAAATGAACCCAAGATGGACCCAAAATGGTCACAAAATAAACCCAAGATGAACCAAAATGGTCCCAAAATGCACGAGCGCTCCCGGGGGCTCTCACTGGGATCAGCTCTGCTCCATTTGCACCTTGCAGTTCATTGTCCCATTCCAGCTTTAGCCCAGGCACTCCCATCCTGCTTGTTTTTCTCTCTCCAGCCCACGCTGTTTGTGCTCCTGGGCCTGAGCTTTGGATCATTTGTCCTTGGTGCCCAGCTGGAGCAGGAATTGTTTTGTCTCCCTGCTCTGTGCAGAGAGCTCACCATCCCCTCGTATTAATCCTAAACCTACACACCGAAGCAGCACAGAAATCTGGAGAATGCAAAAGCTAAAACCTGAGGCATCAGAGGTGCTCTGAGGGTTTCCACGCACTGGTTAAGGCAGCATTGTCCTGCTGAGTGCTGCCAGCGAGCACTCCCCTCATTCCAGCCTTCAAACGCAGGCTGTGGATGCCCTCTGCTGCTCCACCGGTGTCAGTTTAGGGTTTTTTGCTGTTTCTGGAGGCATCCTGTTGTTCCTGCAAAGATTAACCTGCTAGGTATCATTTCCATTCCTAATAAACATGTGTGTGCTGTCTACAGGCTTTTTCAAGAACCGTGCAGCTCAGAAATCTATTTAGAGGCAGCAGAGCAAAGTGCTCATCGCAGTTTAAATTGCGGGTTTTCTGTTCTGAAAAGGTGACGTGGTAGTGCTGGTATTTCAGCAGCTCCTACAGTATGATGGGAAAGGAGAGAACCTTTTAACCACTTGTTAAAAGCTCTAATTCCACCAGCTTTTACAGACATCCCACCCTGGTCTGGGAGCAGTGCTCGGTCAGTGCTCTGACAGTGAGGAGGAAACCACAGCAGCCAGGGGTCCCTCAGCCAGGGGAGCAAGCTGGTCTGATCCCCGAGGAAGGACAGCAGTGGGGAGGGAGTGTTAAAAAAAAAAAAAAAAAAAAAATCAGTTTGTGCCTTCTCTGTGGACCAGCACAGAGCGTGAGGAGAGCAGCAGCAGGGGGAGGTTGGCTCCGGGGGGTGACCCCACAGCACTGTCACCCTGTGCCATTCCAGCAGCCAGCCAGAATTTAGGGACAGACATGCTGTTTCCATCAGAAGAAGTAATTGATGAAGAAATCAGACACTTGCCTGATGCACTCCTATTTTTCTGCAGTGAATGTACAAAGCCCCATTTCCCTTCCCCCATTGTGTTTGAACAGCAGGAGACGAGACTTTTCCGTTCAAAACTCCAGCACTTCTTACAGCTAGGGCCCTTCCTGAAGACTGTTTCTCACCCTTTTCCCTTATGGATGCTTTGCAAATGTGGCTTTGGCTGTCTGTGACCTCTCTGTCCCTGGCTTTTTCCCCCCCTCACTGCTCTGGGTGCTGTGTCCCAAACAATTATCCCATTATTTGGGATAAAAACCCATTATTTGGGATAAAAACCCATTATTTGGGATAATTCCAGTGTTTGCCCTTCTGCATCTGCCCTCAGCACGGGCAGCACTGCCTGGCTCCCGACCAGCCCCACACCTGGCCTGCACCTTGTTTCCACCAGCTGGATGGAAAAGAGCTCCCTCAGGGGCTTTTTTTTTCCTCTTTCCCCAAACAAAGGATGTCTCTCCCCCTCCTCGGTGTGAGATCTCACTCCGACTGGAGGCCTGAAGAAGCATTTTCTGTCAGTGCTTGGTCCTTGAAATACAGATTTCCTCTTGTTAGCAGGTACTAAATTAAAAGGCAATAACCAGGTGAAGAAAGCAGCATGGGGAGATGATTTCTCCCCCCAGGTGTAAAGAAATCTTCCGCCGCAGGGGGAAAAAAAAAAAAAAAAAAAAAAAAAAAAAAAAAAAAAAAAAAAAAAAGAGAGAGAAAAAAAAATCTTGCAGCAAAGCAGGATAAATAAACCTTCCCTCACTTGTGCACACTGCACACAGCTGTAACTTCAGTGCTTTCTGGAGAAGGTCATCATGGAGTCCATCTGCAAATGGGTTTCCTGCCTGAGGGTATTTACGGGGAGAGCACGTTTGATGGACAAGGGCCATCACGGGTGAAAACAATTTGGCAGAGCAGAAGATGAAAGCAGAGAGTGACCAGAGCAGCTCAGAGCAGTGTCCTTTGAGGACACAGAAACAGCTCGGACACTGCACCCTTCTGGAATTGGCTGTTGGACAAAGAAAGATACTTAAGAAATGCATTTGACAAGGGCTGTCACGAAAACTGCAGCTCTGAGCAGAAAACAGGGCAGGGACAGAGGGAGGGAGGAGGGAGCAGCACACGTGGAGCCATGCCTGTGTCATGAGGAAGAATTCAGCTCAGGAGATGCTTTTCAGGTAAATGAAAAGCAGATATGCAAGGAAACTGGCAAAATATGCTAAGATTATGGAAAGCAATAAAGAATTGATGGGGCTTTTATTGAAAAAGACATGATAAAACTCCCTTTCATTATTACCCTTCATATGGCAAAATGTTCAGAGCTGGAGAAAGGGACCACGTGGGAAAAGTGCACAAAGATTTTGTCCTCCAGAGCACAGGAGCTGCACACTCTGACCATCACACACAGGCTCTTAATACTCATGTTATCAACCTCTTCAGCTGCCACTCGCCTGAAATTACTCTGATCACTCTCCTCTGTCCTGTGCCCCTGCACTTTCGGGGACCTACCCAGTATAATTCTGCTTTTAAACCCCATTAAGTTGTCAGCCAGGCCACTGCCCGGTGTGGGGCTTGCCTGCTTGAGCACGCTTCCATGCAAACCTCTAGCTGGCCAAGCCAGCTCTTGGCTTTGCTCCTGCAGCTCCAGCCCAGTGGGAAGCAGTGAAAACCATATTGTCCAAGGAGATGTCACTGTCACTCTCCACTTGGCGCATACTTCCAGTCCTTTTCTGTCATTGTTTGCAAAATGGTTTGGTTTGGGGTTTTTTCCCTCGCAATAAACTCCTGCAGCTGGCAGTTTATTTGCCTTTCTCATGTTTCCCCCCATAGTACAGGCATTGTTTCTGCCTTCCTCTCAGGCCACTCTGTTTCTCATTAGTCTGTGTTTGTCTCTTGTTCTCTACGTGACAACCGAGCTCCATTATTATTACACTTTCAGCTTTCATCATCAATTCTTTCCTGCTCTGCTGCTGCAGAGGACACCACAGGGACAGTGTGAGGACTGGATCACCAGCTCCACAGCCTGCTTCTTTTGGGTGCTGCCTTTCGCAGCTTTCCCAAAACCCTCGGATTTTAAGGATTCCCACACATCACCTCCCAAACAACGGCGACCAGGACCAGATGTCCGAGCCAAGGTGTTTGGTGTTTCTTCAGGAACTTTGGCCCTGCATGAGGGCACGGGTTCCTTTCCCACAGAAAGGAGGCAGGGAGGGGTGCAGGAGGGGTGCTGAGCTGTGGGGGCGTGCAGCAGTCTGGACTGTGTGATTGTGCCTCATTTTCTGACGTGCAGAATGGAAGGCCCCCAAGTTTAGAGGTGTCTCAGGGGACAAGTGGCAATGCTGGAACCACGGGGGAAAAAATAACTGGGACAACCTGTGTGAAAGTGAATATGAGAGCCTGGGCTCTGGTTAATGATTCCAATGCTGGACCCAGTGCTGGGCAAGCCAGGACTTGGTGCCAGTGGCTCAAACAGTCGTGGATGCTCTGCTGGTGATGAGAACGCCCAGATTCCTCCATCTTGTCCCCTTGAACCCCATTCTAAAAACCCCAAAATTCTACTTTTCCACCCTGTGTTAATTCAGCTACCACACTACTCAAACCCTTGTGACTTGTAATTCCTCATACAAAATTGACAGCTTTTCCCACTGGCTAAAATGGAAGCCACAGGTGTTTTTGACTTCATGCCAAGGTCCCCGAGCCCCCTGCCAGGGTCTGGAGCCAGCCAGGGCAGCCAGAGGGATGTCCTGGGTTCCCACAAGGGAAGAGGCTGATAAGACTCAAGGTGGGCTGATCTTGATCGTGCCAGTGTCCTCCTTCACACACTGACTGCAGAATCTCCCCTCTGAAGCACGGGGCCGTCCACAGGAAGGGCTTCCCCTCTGATGGGCTCAGGTACGCCTGAGCCTGACCCAGGAGACAGCTGCAACCTCTTCTTAGAAGGTGCCAAGGACTCGTGAGATGTCCCTGATCCACCATCCATCACCCAGGTGTCCCGTGGCCCACGCCACTCCAGTGTCCAGCGCGAAACTCCCCGGCCTGGGGGGGATCCCTGGGTGCTCCCCCCAAACCTGGGTGAACACAAACCCGGGTTTATTTATTGGAGCAGAGCTTGTGCTCCCTGGATTCTCCCCCCCACCACCTCTCAATGGAAGCAGTCTGCAGCCACCAAGAGGACTGGAGGACGAGGTTCAGCAGGACTCCATCAGAATCTACAGAGCGGTGTTATTTTTTCCTACTCAGTCTGTTTCCCTGTAATTCTCTTTCTCTTCCAGCCCACGCCCCCACACCTTTTTATCTCCCTCTCAACTTCACGTTTAGTGCTAAATAATAATCCATACTTTTGACTTCAACGTATGGCCTCGTTTGCACCTTAATTAGGGCAGAGGCATCTCTCTAATAATTTTAATAGAGAGATTTAGAATAACAGCGAAGGACCGGGTGAAATGCCCAGCAGAAGATTCATCAGCAGGGCAGTCCCCCATCACAGAGGTGGTCGTTTCCATCTGTTACTTTTCAGGCCACCCTGAACCCAGAGGAACCAAGACCCCCTTCCCTGTGCTGATTCAGCCTGACAGGAATTTCACCCGAGCATCTTCTCCTCATCACCAAAATCACGCTGGAGAACGGGGCCCCAGGCAGGTGTTGACGCTGGCTCTGTCACACAAAAGTCTCAGGTTAAACAATATTGATGGATTTCGAGTGTTTTCCATTAGCACAGGCTGCTACTGGGCAGTGCCATCATTTCTTTCACAGAAAAAAATTTTTTTTTTTTTTCAGGAGAATAAAGGTTGCGTGCAATTTGTTAGCATTGTGTAGTCATTTATGCGCTTTAAAAACAAAATCAGCCTGCTGCAGTCTCCCACCAGCTGATCTTGATAGCCCAGGCACAAATCAGACTCTGCCCCCTGACACTCAATCTATCCAAAGCACAGTGACTCTGCAGGTATTTTCCACAGAGAATCTCATCTGTGTAGTGAACAAATAAATCATCATTTTGAATTTCTTCCTTATCTACTCATCTTTACAAAAGAAAGCAACCCCTGTCACGCCTGCTTGATTAGGAAACTGAAATCATTCAAATTTTAGAAAAATTAAATTCTTCACATTTTCAGATGCTTTTGAGATGTGGCAAAAAGCTGTGTGAGGAACTAATTAGGAGAAAAAAAAAAGAATTAATTAGGAGGAAAATTAAGATGAATTAATTAGGAGAAAAAGAAAAGAAAGCATGTCAAATGGCTGGGGTTTGGTTTTCCTTTGTAAATACACGTTCCCATATTTACAGAGTCACAGAATCACCAAGGCTGGAAGAGACCTTCAGGACCACCCAATCCCACTGTCAGCCCAGCACCGCCACAACCACCCCAAAAACCTGTCCCCAGGTGCCACATCTGGACACCTCTGCAGACAATGACCCCACCACCTCCCCGGGCAACTGATTCCAATGCCTCTGGACCACTCTTCCAGTAAAAAAACAAATTCCTAATATCTAATCTGAGCCTCCCCTGCTGAACCTGAACCTCACCTGACTAAAGAGGAATGTCCTCAAGGAATTCTGCAGCCCTGGTCACGTGGGATGTCAGCAAGGCACCCAAGGCTCACAGCCCACAGATCCAAAGGGGTGCCATGAACTTCAGCTGTCCAGAGGACAGGAAAACCCTCAGGCTTCTAAATCAAATACAAAAAGAGATCTATCCAGTGCTTGGTCCTTGAAATACAGATTTCCTCTTGTTAGCAGGTACTAAATTAAAGGGCAATAACCAGCTGAAGAAAGCAGCATGGGAAGATGATTTCTCCCCCCAGGTTTAAAGAAATCTTCTGCTGCAGGGAAAAAAAAAAAAAAAAAAAAAAAAAAAAAAAACCAAAAAAAAAAAAAAAACCACAAAACAAAAACACAACTTAAAAACTCTTACAACAAAGCAGAATAAACAAACCTTCCCTCAGTTCTGCACACTGCACACAGCTGTAAGGTCAGCGTTTTCTGGAGAAGGTCATGGAGTCCATCTGCCAATGGAAAATACCGCAACAAGCTGAGAAGTGAGCCTACCAAAACACCAGCAGCTGCTGGATGCATTTTGGCTCGGGTTCCCAAGCTCTTTGGTACACCTGGATCTCGGGACCAACCAGAAGCACCATTAGGGGGCAAAGGAGAGGAGGTGAGCAGCCCTTCAGCGTGGTTGCCCAAGCTCATCCCCAGTGGCCACCACAGGCAGTGAGCAACCATCCAAACCGTGCTGGGCTTCAGTGGCTGGAGAAAAAAGCTTCTAGTGGCGAGTCCTAGGTGGCCATGGTTATTTCTGTTTGGAGGTAGGCTCTTACTGAAATGCTCAGTGAGGAAACAGCCACGTTTGCCACGCTGTCCCACGTACAGCTTGGTCTTGGAAAGCATTTGCGGCTTGAAACCCAAAAATAGCTTCAGCTCAATGATTCCTTTGTACCTTGTGAAGTTAATAACTGCAAGTTAATAAAGACTAACTCAATTTTCCCTCAAACGAGAGCGTCAGGTCTGGTTTTAATCACGACTGCAGTCTAGACCAGGAATATTGTCTAATTAGAACCTGGATGCAGACAGCGCCGGGGTCGCGCTCGCAGGTGAACTTGGAACCACAATTTCCGCTCCTCTCCCTTCCCCCGGTTTTTACCCAGCCTGAGATGAAGGTTTCATTGTAAAATTATAAAACCCCCCAGCCATCCCATGCCAAAATTAAGCCAGCAAGAATGGTTTGCAGCTTTCTGATCACAGTCCTTCTCATTTGCCCGCACAGCCAGAGAGGGACTAAACCAGAGACTGAGCTGCACGTGCCAGGTTTTTGGTTCTGACCCAGTGACCAGAGCTTCTTTTCACTGAGTTTCCCTGAATCAAACACTCAAAGACATTTTTAAGGGGGACAGAATTACTCAGAATGGAGAGAAGGATGGCATCAGCAACATGGGCGTAGGTATAAACCAAATAATTGGTTTATAAAAGTGTGTTGCCTTCTCTTGGGTGCAAACCCCTGCCCAGCACAACGCTTGGAACACAAACCTACCTTTAACTTGAGTGGAGTTCAACTAAGTGCAGATTTACCAAACCCCAAAAATTTACCAGATCTACCAAAACCCAAAAAATCATACTGGTTTTTAGCCTACCACCATTTCTGCTTCACAAAATTACCAGTAAAAGGAGGGTCAGCACCTGTCCACTCCTTCGCAGCAACAAAGGTGTGCAACAAATAATTTGCCTGCCTTCTTGCTTCTTTTAATATAAAATAAACAATCAGATTGTACGTCTGTAACTGCGTATGTCAAAAAGTGAATTTTTTGTAACTATGAGCAAATGAAGGGGTCCTTGTGGGTTTTTTTGGGCATTTTTTTTCCCAAAGCACAGTACTGCTTTTGCAATGGTCATCAGACATTCCTAATTTAAAAAAAAAAATAGAGCTTTAAATAGAGCTGGCATTAAATTAAAAGCATGACTCAGGAAAACTCAGAAGAGATAATATGTGTTGCTTGACCTGGTTCACTTGTCAGATTTTATCCTTCATCAAAAGTTATTTGCATGCAGGCTTTACTTAGAATCCTTTCTGCTTTTTTTAATTGGTTTTTTTTGTTAGATTTTTTTTTTTGGGGGGGGGGGAAGGGAATTGGCTTTTTTGGGAGTGTTGTGTTTGGTTTTTTGTTGTGGGGCTGTTTGGCTGTTTGCTTAGTTTTGCGGTGTTGTTGTAGTTGTTGTTGAATAAATACAATCCAGAATTCTTAGTCTGACAAAAAATACTAATTTTAACAACACAATTTTTTTGTTTGTTTGTGGTTTTTTTTTGGGTTTTTTGGGTTTTTTTTTTTTTTTTTTTTTTGCTTCCCTATATGCATATAACAATAGCTTCTTTCTCTCTAACAGAACAAAAATAAAGTAAATACTTCTGTCAACGTGGTAGGACTAGAACTCAGAACTGGGAAATATTTATGTTTTTATCAATTCAGCGCTGTCACTGGTGAACAAAAAGAAAAAGGTGAATCAGCTGATGAATCTTCCCAAAATTTTCCTTCACCAGTTGCACAAATAACAGAGACAAAAACAAGCAAGCTTGTTTACCTGTTTACCTTTCCAAAATCCTGTGATTTTGGAAAAGTTGTCAGACAAAATTGTCAGATTTCCAAAATCCTGTGATTTTGGAACCAGGTAAAGCACTCAGGGTATTCCAGAGCAAAGTGAAAAACATGATGCTGAGTTTGCATGTTGAATTATGTATATTTCAGCCAAATATTCTCCTCTCATAGAGCCCTCAGGCTTTGAATCTGCTGGTGCAGCTCACTGATGCAAAGGTGCAACCAGATTTTGAAATTGGTGCAGTTCATGGTGCAATACAGTGATTTAAGCTCTGAGTTTATGTTTCGGTGAAATTACATCTGTCCCTTTGAAATTTCTGAAATTTCTTTGTGCATGGACGTACATGAGGAAAAGAGGAAAAGGAAAATGAAAATAGCAAAAGGAAAAGGAAAAAAGGAAAAAGAAAAAGGAAAAGGAAAAAGGGGGAAAAGGAAAAGGAAAAGGAAAAGGAAAAGGAAAAGGAAAAGGAAAAGGAAAAGGAAAAGGAAAAAGGAAAAGGAAAAGGAAAAGGGGAAAAGGGGAAAAGGAGAAAAGGAGAAAAGGGGAAAAGGAAAAAGAAAAGGAAAAGAGGAAAAGGGGAAAAGGGGAAATAGGAAAAGGGGAAAAGGGGAAAAGGAAATATGAGAAAGGGAAAAGGGGGCAAGGAGAAAAGAAAAAAAGCAAAAAATGAGAAGATGGGAAAATGAGAAAAGGAGAAAATGAGAAGGACTGTTCTAGAGAAAAATAAGAGTGGCAATCTTTCCAATTGTATCTTTCCAAATAATAATCCTGCTTGATTCAGATTTCAACACCTGTGTGTTGTTCAAACACGGTAACAGTCATCATCATCATCCTCCTCCTCCTCCTGCCTCAGCCACTGGGCTGTGCTTTGTCACCTCCCCTGTGCTCTGACACAAAATTGTTCCACCTGTGGCCACACCTACTTAACCCTTAAATTCACCACATAAAATTCTGCCCTTGATCTTGTCCCACTCATTTTCTTCTCATTTTTGGTTTCTATAGTTTAAGGACAGTGGCCTTATTTCTGCCAACTCTAACACTGCCCTGGTTTAATCAATACTGACACTATCCATTCGTTTGGACTCAAAATTACTGCAGACTCCTTTCAATTCCTCATTAACCTCTGCTTTCCCCGCATTTCTTCATGAAGGAAGGGTTCACCCAGGCAGATCTCAACCCTTTCCTTGCAAGGACTTACCCTTTGCAGGGATGGGAGCTCTGATCTGGGCAGCAGCAATTTAAACTGCGTTTAAATCTCCAGAATTTTCTCAGTTCGAGTTCTTCACCTCATCCCCTCACCTCTGAGTGCCTTACAGCTCCAATTGCTTGCAACTTCAAACCCTTCTTCACCACCCAATTTCTGTCAAAGGGACAGTCACATCCAGACCCAGGCACTGGAAAAATTTCTCCACCCTCCACAGGACCTGAGCTACACCCCCACAAAACAATTATTTGGGCAACCTCATCTGTACACCCTGGCCTCTGGAGCTGCCAGCTCCTCGTGTGCTCTGCTTATCCTGGTTGGATGCAGGTGTTCCTCTTCCTTTTACCCTCAAAAGTGTCTCCAGACCTTATTTTCCATCCCAAATGCCACCAGCTAGGTGGGTGGTGTGGCTTCCACCACACTCCCACCACCAGCAAGGACCAAGGGCTGTGTTGAGGAGGCACCAAGCAGCTCCACCCCAGAATGCCACCACTGCCACACTGATTTGCACATTCCACACTGAAATGCGGATAAAAGAGTCAAAACCCCACAATTCCAATGAAGATTTGTAGGGACGGTATGTTTATTACAGCGCTGGGCACATGTGAGGGATCGTTCCCCTTCAAAGGACATGAGTGCCCCTGAGGACTCCTGATCCTTTTTTATTACCCTTACTAATTTACATATTCATAGAGTTTTGCAATAGGTTCATGTATATTCATTCTGCTGATTTCCCGTTACACTTGCAGCTAGTTACACTTGTACCCAGTTTTTTGTCAGAAAGTACAGAAAGAACTCCTGGGTCACTCTGTCCTGTTTCAAGGTCCAAGGAGTCTTTATTATCTCTTATCTCTTCAGCTTGGAAATTCGCATTCTTTCTCCCCAGCTGGGGCAGTTTTATTAGTGTTGCAAAGCTACCAGACTAAACAACAGATTTTACTTATGCTAGCAAGCTCAAAGCAGCGCATTTCACCTAAATCCACATGGATTTCTACCCTGTTAAATTTTCACTCTGTCTCAACACCAAGGATTGCAGTGAAACTGTGCAGTCAAAGTGGTGATGCCTGCCTGGAGCAGAGCAGACACCAGATGGGGGTCACTTGTTCAGGCTTTCCAAAATCAGTGCCTGTTGCTCCGATGAGCACATCAGACCCTCTTCATCATCAAAGCCAGGGAAACGCATCCTCTGGCTTAGCAGGGGAGGCATCCAGGACACAGGTAAGCCATTAATGCTCTTTTATTAAATAGGGATGAGCCCTCATCTGGAACGGCCTTTGCTGCTGAGCCATCTGCGTTCAAAGAGGAGCTTGGGGTGGAAGTGGGGCTGGCTGGATTGCTGGGACGACTGGGGAGGAGCCAGGGCCAGCAGAGAGGATATGGGAAAGGCTCGCTTAGCATATCAAAGCGAGGGAGCGTGATTGATCTCCAAAAATACACCAGTGAGTAAACCCTGGGGAGGAAGAGCAGGTCTCAGGCTAAATAACAGCCCTGGCAGGGCAAACCTCGTGGTGCTGTACAGCTTCCTCCCGAGGGCAGCGCAGGGACAGCTCCCATCTCTGCTCCCTGTGACAGGGACAGGACCTGGGAACAGCTGGAGCTGGGAAAGGGGAATTTGTGGGGGAGAGAAGGGGAAGGTTCTTCCCCAGAGGGTGCTGGCATTGCCCAGGCTCCCCAGGGAATGGGCATGGCCCCATGTCTGCCAGAGCTCCAGGAGAGCTTGGGCAGCGCTCCAGGGATGCACAGGGGGGATTTGGGGGGTCTGTGCAGGGCACCCTGTGGGTCCCTTCCAGCTCAGGAGATTCTGTTTCTCAGGGTCTGTCTGTCTCTGTGTGTCAGGATGACCCCAGGAGTGTAAAAGTCCTTGTTCTTCTCCCAGCCCGTGCAGCCAAAGGAGGAGTCTGAATGCACAGGGTCAGCTTCTCAAGGTTGTTTCTTTTCCCTTCTCTAGAACATTCTCTCTCTGCCCTGCTGAGCTCTGTCCAGCAGCTCGGCCATGGCATTCTGTCTGCCCTCAGGGCTGTGTTCACATTTTATACCAAAAACTCTGTGTGCCATGGTTACGATAACGTGCCAATATCTGTCATTGATGTTGGGCAGTTAAATCAATAGAAAAGTGTCACCATCACAGCAAGACATGGAAGGCAAGGAGAAGGAGAAGAAGGTCAGGACACGCCCAAATCCCTCCATCTTGTACCCCTTGAACCTCTTATTTTTAAACCCCAAAATTCTACTTTTCCACCCTGTGTTAATTCACCTACCACACTACTCAAACCCTTGTGGCTTGTGATTCCTCACACAGAGTTGGCAGCTTTTTCCACGGGCTAAAATGGAAGACATAGGTGTTTTTGACTTCGTGGCAAGGTCTCCGAGCCCCCTGCCAGGGTCTGGAGACAGCCAGAGAGATGTGCTGGACTCCAACACCTATTCTTTTCTATTCTATTCTATTCTATTTTATTCTATTCTATTCTATTCTATTCTATTCTATTCTATTCTATTCTATTCTATTCCATTCCATTCCATTCCATTCCATTCCATTCCATTCCATTCCATTCCACTTAAACTCTGATGGCTTACACACCAGAACTGGCAGAGGCAATGAGAGGCAGAAATTAGTGACTTTTAAATAAGCACTTGGCAAGTAAATCCTAATTAGACCATGATAATGGTCTGACCTTGATGGGATAGTTCATCATATCCTGTATTTTTTTTTTTTACCTTGTTGACTCCCATTAACCATGTCATGTTATTTCTAAATCTTTCATTTATTCAGGATTTGTTCAGGCTGAGTCCATACGGTTTTGCCTGACTGGTAATATAGGACATTACTTTATCATAATTTTCTAGGTTCCTACATATCAGTCATCAGCATTACAGCCCATATAAAACTGGGAAGGCTGAGAAGCAAATTCTGCAAGGCAAAAGTGTATGAACTGGCATTCTCCTTAAAAAGCAAAATAAAAAATAAAAAAAAAGAAAGATTTTGCATCTCAGCATATTGAATACAGTACCACAAATGTCTTTATGATTTAGGAAATCCTTCATTTCTTTTAAATGTCATTTTGCTACCAGAGTATTGCTTGACACAAACTTTCAATGTTCCAGTCTGAAAAAACTTAATTATTCATTTTGGAATTTTAAAATTTGCTTGAACCTAAGCTCTTCATTGCATTAATCATAACTTCACAAATTCTTTGGGTCAAGAGAAAATTTTAATTATAAAATAATTATGCAAAACATTTCAGTCAGTGTAATAATGTAATGATATGCAAACACTTTTACATGACACAGAGCACTCCAATAAAAACCAAAAAGAAAAGAAAATAACCCACACATGGCATACATTAAATGGCAGATTTCTAAGTGTAACTGTAAACAGAAAACCAAAAAACAAGATGGGCTTTTACCGCAAACTACAGAAATTAGTTATTGAGTCCATACCATGCAACATTTTGTGACTGATCCAGGGTAAACATTTAAAACTGTTTGTGGCAGATGACAGAAAGACTGGGGCAATAACAAAAAAAAGAAGCAAGAACAGGACATAACTGCAAAGACCCCTAATGCTGAATGAAGAATAGGAAAATCTTTATGGGCCCTTCTAACCCAAATCCTTCTGTGATTCTGTGGGGATTTTGTGGGGATTTTGTTAGCACCAGCCCCACCTGAGGCCCCTGTTCTACGGCTGGAGGGTCTCTGCTCCCCCAAAACCCAATTTCCACTGCAGGGAGCCAAACGACCTCCCCTCAGCACTCACCCTCACCCCATCTCAGCAGTGCCTGAGCTCTCACTGTGCTCCAGGCACAGGAAAAAGGGACATGACACAGTGAGAACCATTCTGTGATCTATCAACCAAGCTAGCAGCCTGCTTCTGAGGGTCCTTGTTTATTTGACTATTTCCAGAATTTGCTCAAAAAATACCTCCAAATATATTTTCTATTCATAATCACGGTAAGGAATTCATAAAAATAAACATTTCTTGGTGAGTTTCGTGTTCATTCCTTTTAAGATGAAGCAGACAGCACTGCCCATAAGACTCCTCCCTCTTTACATCCCCACTCCACATCGTCCCCTTTTCCCACAGCACCCACAGGCACAAGGCAGCAATCTGCACACAGAAGTGCTGTCAAATTGAAGGAACAGCTTTTTACCTTCGTAAACTTTCAGAAAACCTTCACAAAACCAAAACTTATTTCTTCCTCATATACATCTTTTTAGAGATAAGGGTGACGGTATGGTGCTTGTATCCCAAATCGTGTGTTCTGTTCATGCCTGATATTATGTTCTGTGCCTTCAGGACTGACTCTGAACGTGAAGGATTGTTTTGTCTTGTTATCAGCCGGCTCACCTCCCCCCATGCTCTGTGTCCAGGAGAGGCTTGGCTGGCTTGGCTTTGCTTGCTTGCTTTTGCTTTTGCTTTTGCTTATTAGTTAGTTTAGCTAGGCAGTCCAATTTTTACCCTGGACTGTTTCTTTTTCCCTTCCCTTTCCCTTTCCTGAATATCATCTGAACCTGCTCTGGACCTGGACTTGGACCTGGGAAACAACAAGAAACACCAAGAGTCTGCATTCTGTGACCTGAGTCTGCATTTTTGTGACCTGAGCCTGCATTTTGTGACCTGAATCTGCATTCTGTGACCTGCAGCAGCCATCCCCAGCGCCAGAGACTGATAGCTGGGTGACCACTCCCAGGAGAGACTTTCTGAATTTGTCATCTCTTCAGAACGGTGAAAGAGTTCTGTCATCTGGTGTTGATTTTTTTTTGTATTGGGGAGTGTTTTGCTTGTTAAATAAAGAGGTTTTTTTCCATTTCTCTCTGAGGAAATCCTTCCCGAACCAGGTGGAGGAGGGGCCGTGGGGGGTTTGCTTTCTGGGGGCTCCTTCTGGAGCCAAAATTTGCTGTAAACTAGGACAAATATAAGAGGTAATATCACAGAATCCCAGGGTGTTTGGGGTTGGAAGGGGTGTCTGGAGCTGATCTGGCCCATGCCCTGCCCAGGCAGGGTGCCCTGGGCAGCGGCACAGGAACGTGTCCAGCTGGGGCTGGCATGGCTCCACACAGGGACACTCCAGGCCCTCCCTGGGCAGCTGTTCCAGGGCTCTGCCCCTCCACGCACACAACTTCTTCCTCCTGCTGCCCTGCAACTCGCTGCCCTTGATTTTATGGGCAGCGCTGCTCCCGCTGCCGCCGGCAGCACCGAGCAGAGCCCGGCCCAGCCTCTGGCACCAGGGGACAAAGAGCTCCCAGTGGATTTCCCGCAGATCATTCAAACCCCAAAACCACTGCCCTCAATACAGGGAGCACTGAGATGGCTTTTCAACAGGGGACCACATGAAAAATCCACATTCTGCAAAGGAAGCCTGTTTTAAAGAGGGGAAATGTTGTGAATAACCTGGGAGGGGCTGCAGCTTTTTTTGAGCAACCTGGGAGAGGCTGCAGCTTTTTCCCAGGAACACAGGGGTGTGAGGGGTGAAGAACATTCCTACTGGGTGTTTTAAGCCCACCATAGGTCCTGCTGGCACTCCAGGAATAATTGCATTTGCAAAAGTGGAAGCAAAGGACAGGTCTGACAGTCGTAGGGGTTTAATCGTGCAGCAGCTGGGATGCATTTTAAACAAGCTCCTTGTCATGCTGAATTCACATGTCCTGCAGGTTTTAACCAAAAACCCCCTGAATACAGGTGCCTCAGGTATCTGCAGTGAATTTTGACCTGCACTGGATGGGATTAGGGAAAGTCCTGCCATGGAGGAGAGAGCACGTGCTCCCCATCTGTGGAAATAATCTTGCATCCCTCTTTATTGCTGATAAATCCCTTCTGTATGTAGTTCCTAAAATAAACAATAATTTTTTAAAAAAAGTAATATGAATTATCTGAGAATTTGTAGCTTAAGATGACCCAACTGTAAAGCTGTTGGTGTTTTTATTCTAATTGAAGAAAATTCAGCTGCTCAGACCTTGGAATTGGTAAAAAAAAAAAAAAAAAAAAAGCCTGTGCCAACTTTCTGTTTGATCTGATCCAAACAGAAGCTGCCTTGAAGAGCAGAGTTCTCCCTGAATCCACAGTAAAAATATAAAAGCCTCTGCAGCTTGTGGCATGGAGGAGGTTGAATTAACTGGAAATGGCCTTGACACAAAGCTTGACCTCACATCTTTACTTCTGCAGCTGAACCTGCTCACCTCTGAAACAAAGAGTGTGGCTCCACAACCCTGGCACATCGTTATTTAAACCAGATTTATTTAGATAAAGGTAAGGTTACCCAGGTAAAAATCAATATAACGAGAAATAATATAACTAAAAACTAAACATGCTCCAAAGCAAAGCTTCCTTTGTTCAGAGGACTGCAGAAAAAGAGTTACTTTGGTTTTACTAAGCCCAGGCAAACACGCTTGCCCCTGGAGACCTAACACTGGCTAATTTAGAGTCAAGAAAAGTCCATGACTTGACAGGAAAAATCAATTTTCTGATGTCTAGGTTTACCCTGAGATCAGCAAGCACCAAAATCATCTGGGCAGTGAGGTGTTAATTAGTGACCTCTTGAGAAATTTAAGAAACATTTGTTCCTACCTAAGAGGGAGGCAGAGAGAGAAGAAACACCAGATGAAGCTGTTGCCTTTCAGTGTTACTGCTCTTTCAGCACTGGTGCTGCAATGTTTTAATTCCAAGCAGGCTGCTTCCAACAGGAGCTCCAGTTTGCCAAAAGAACACACAGCTTTTTATTTGCCTTGATGTAGAGGTAGATGAGAATTCTCAGCTGCCTGAAGAGGTCAAAATAAAAATTGCTTTAATCATTTAGATCTTATTAATTTTTTGTTCTATTTTCTCTCTGGACCAAAATGAAAAAGTTTGAAGTTATGTGGCAGATGCCTGCAGTTTGACAGAGTTCCTGGTTTCTTGATGTGGACAAAGCTAGCACCCACCCTCTGGAAGGAGCTTCTGTGCACCCGATTTTCCATAAATCCTCTGTGGAATTGCTGTGCTCCACGGTGTTTCACAACAAGAAAGAAATTCAAATGACATTTTGACGCGGGATGCTGCCATCAGTGCACCCTGAGGGGAGATGCCTGCTTCATTTTGAGGTTTTCTTAACTCTGCAGAGCTGGGTGCTGGGTGCAGGGTCAGTCAGGGAAACCTTAACCAGCCCTTCTCTCCTCAGTTTCCCTGGAGTCCTGGAAAAAGTCATGTTGTTATTATTATTATTATTATTATTATTATTATTATTATTATTATTATAATAAACGATTTATGCAAAATATGGCAGATGACCGTGATGCAGCACATTCTGAATCCCAGCTCCTTGAGTCAGCAAGGGAAAGGCTGGTCCACAGCTGCAAAATATAATTACATTAATTGGGCCAGGGATAATCCATCACACACTGCCTGCCTCCCAGCAACCAGGGGTGCAATTTGCAGAATTCTGCATAAAACATCACTCAGAGCAAAACAGAGTCGGTGCCAGACATGGAACTGAAGGAGGGAGGCACCTTCACACAGCTCTGAGACGGAAAATGCAGCCACATCTCCTGGGATCCTTTTGATCGCTCTCCGGATAAATGGTCTGGACTTGCCACTCCCAAGGTCTGTCTTCCCATCCTGTCTGTCTTCTCCCTTGTCTTAGGTTGGAAATTCAAGATGTTGCTGGAGGTGTGTTCTATCCCCATCTGTCAGAGCTGGGGCAGTTCTCTGCTGTTCATTGGGCAGTTTTTTCTTTATCTCTTCCAAAACCAATCCTCCCTCCAGGAGATATCTTCTGTTAATGGGTTATTAATTATTAATTATCTTCTGTTCATGGGCCATTAATTATTAATTATCCTCTGTTCAGGCCCAGTGAGCATCCCTGCATGGCTGAGAAAAATTCCATCATCCCATGGGGAGATGCTCTGCCCAGGGGGAGGAGCCAAGCATTCCTACCTGGATCCAATCTGAGGCTTTGTGACACCACAGCAGCCTTTGCCCACTGCATTCCCAGAGGAGCAGCTTTCTGCCCCACTGCATTCCCAGAGGAGCAGCTTTCTGCCCCACTGCATTCCCACAGGAGCAGCTTTCTGCCCCACTGCACTCCCAGAGGAGCAGCTTTCTGCCCCACTGCGTTCCCAGAGGAGCAGCTTTCTTCCCCACTGCATTCCCAGAGGAGCAGCTTTCTGCCCCACTGCATTCCCAGAGGAGCAGCTTTCTGCCCCACTGCATTCCCAGAGGGAACCCAGGCCCATCCACCCCAGCCCTGGAGCTCCAGAGGAAAACTCCAGCCTTGTCCAGGATCCCTGCTCCAGCAGAAGCACAGCTGGCACTGCAGGAGGGCTGAGCCCCCATGGAATGGCACTGCTGCCACCACCCTGACCCACAGCCTGCCAGGGCCTGCTCTGACTCTGCCAGTGCTGTTTTGTATTGCTGCATTTTATTTAAATTTATGTTTATTTTTTTCCTAGTAAAGAACTGTTATTCCTGCTCCCATACCTTTGTCTTGAGAGCCCCTTAATTTCAAAATAGCAATAATTCAGAGGGAGGGGGTTTACATTTTCTGTTTCAAGGGAGGTTCCTGCCTTCCTTAGCAGACACCTGTCTTTTTCAAACCAAGACATCCCTCCTGCTCCCACGTCCCTGGAGGACACCTGGCTGTCCCTGTCCCCACACACAGCACCTGCAGGTGACACAGAGTTGTCACACTATGACACGAAATAACTCACACAAGCAGGCTAGATGTAAAACAAAAGAAAAGGAACCTAAAAAAAGTAAACTTTACTTTCTGACTCTACTATATATACAATATTAGAAGTGACAGTGGATTGGAGGGTGAAACTGCCATCTCTCCAACCACACTGGTCAAACCAACAGCCCATCAATTCTCTCCTCCCACAAAGAAGAATGCAAAACAATCATTGTTTGTATGAACATGCGTGACAAAAATTAGTTGAAATACATAAATATCAGAAGGCATAGGAACTTTTAGAAGAACTTTAAAACTCTCAGGACAACAGAGTCATCCATCCTGGCCCCACAGCCCAGAGCTGAGGACTCCTGAACTGCTCAGCAGCTCTGGTACTCCAGGAAGGGTTTCAGGAGTCCAAGTTGACAGGCGCTGATAGTAAAAGGGTTTTAAAATCATGGGGAGTTAGAAGGAAAGTTAGGCTTAGTAGGCCCTGGGAAAATACCCTGGGAAAGTCTAGGCCTTGTGCTTGCTAGAGCTGCACCTGTGTAACCAGTTTATAATAAATTATATAATTGTTAGATGCAATAATTGTTTAGTAATTAAATACAATTGCTGCTTAATCGTAAGAATAATCATGAGAAACTGTGGTCAGGGGCTTGAGAGAGATCAGGGAGAAATTCATGCTTGAATAAGGTCAATGTATACAACAGAACAATATAAGTTTAATAATTAATATGCAAGTTCTATAAGGATAGAATATAAAGTATGTTCGGCTCGAGAGCCATGTGGGAGTCAGATTTGGGTCTGCACCCCCGATTCCCAGAGCTCTGCACCTGCACAGAATCATGTCCCGTGATTTAAGTGTGCTCCTGAACACTAACAGCGCTGCCTTTGACATGTCATAAACCTGCTGGAAAAGGAATCCTGCAGGGGGTTGTTTGTGGATGCCAGCCTGGTCCGGGAGAGAGAAATGGCAATCGTTTCTCACAGTGGCTTGTGAGAATTTTTAGGGAGCTGTAGGGATGTGATAACTTGTTAGCCTAAATAGTCTGCCAGTGGTGTTTTTCCACCTTGCTTTTCTGTTCCTCTCAAGGACGGTGTGTGAGACAAATGTTTTTATTAATTAACCAATCAAATAGAATGTGTCGTATCAGATTATTTAAGCCAAAGTTTCCTTTCCATTAAAGCCTTCTTTTCTTCCTTTTTACGCTGCATCCTCGTCTGCTCCTGTGTCACTCCTAGCACAAAAGTAACAGTTGTTTCCAGAGTAGTCTGTGAATCCAGCTCTGGTAACAAATAATGCTTTTCTCATGTTGTGCCCTGAAGGGATGTGAATTTGGCAGATCTCAAGGTTTCCAGGTCATAAGCAAAGCTCAGGGAAGATGTCTCTGCAGCAGGCTGGGTGTGGGAGTCCAGTTCATCCCTCTGGCTGCCCTGGCTGTCTCCAGACCCTGGCAGGGGGGCTCAGAGACCTTAGCACAAAGTCAAAAACACCTGTGGCTTCCATTTTACCCTGTGGAAAAAACTGCCAGCTCTGTATGAGGAATTACAAGCCAAGAGGGTTTGAGTAGTGTGGTAGGGGAATTAACACAGGGTGAAAAAGTAGAATTTTGGGGTTTTTGGAATGGGGTTCAAGGGGGTACAAGTTGAAGGGATTTGGGCATGTCCTGGCCATCTTCTTCTTCTTCTTGCCCTCCATGTCTTGGTGTGATGGTGACACTTTTCTATTGGTTTAAGGCAGAGATTCACTGTCCAACACAGATGTTAGATATTGGTACATTTTTATAAACAAACTGTACATAACTTTTGATATAAAATGTAAACACCGCCCCGAGGGCAGAGCAGATTGCCATGGCCTCCTTGCTGGGCAGAGCTCAGCAGGTCAGAGACAGGATGTTACAGATAAGAAGAAATAAACAACCTTGAAAACGCATTCCAGACTCCTTCTTTGGCTGCCAGGCTAGGGGAACAAGGACACTTTACAATCTCGGGGTCACCCTGACAGCCTGAACCCCGAGACATCGACACCAGGGCAGCTGGAGGATCCCAGCTCCTGCAGCTGGAGGATCCCAGTTAATTGGGACACACAAGTCAGAGGATGGACCATGGACCTTTGGACCGTGGAGCTTTGATAAACAGGATGCCTTGGTAAGAGCGAACAGAACTTTGAGGGTTAAATCAAGACGAAGCTGAAGATTAAACCAGGACTTACCGGAAAAAGAAAATTACATCAAGACTTCTGCAAGCAAGAGGTGTTGTAAAATGTGTAAGCTTGCTTATGTGATGATTAACCCAATCATCGCAGTAAAACATTACTAGCCTTCCTAAAAGAGTATGTAAGCATGGGTAGCCCTCAACAAATTTGGATCTTTTTGACCATCTCACAGCCTCCCCATCTCTCTCAGCATTGCCAAAACCATTCCTGCAGGTGAGGCCAGGCAGAGCAGCCCTATCCCTCTGCACCCCTTGTGCCATCCTGAACTGCACCTGTGCAAGGCACAAATAAATTCAGCTGACTTGTCTGAGAGATACAGCCCTGCAAAGGGACCCCATCTCCTTAGAGTAAAGGGTTTGTCTGAGAAAATACCTCTTCTCTGGCTGTTTTGTCATCTTTGAATAAAATTCAAAGATTTTATTTCTCATGTTTCCTCTTCCTGTTTGGATTTCCGTGGTAAATATTTCTGGTGTATTTTTAAATTCTCCTCATGTGGTTGGCCCTGCCTAGGTATTGGGCATTTTCCACTCACACACCCCAGACCCTTTCTACCACACAACAGCCTCCTTTAATCTCTTCTCCAGCAAGACACCATCATCTGCCACGAGGTTTTCAGAATGTGAGAAGGAAAAAAAAAAAAAACATTTCCCACACTTTTAATTGTAGTCAGGTTGGGACTGTAGGAGAGCTGCCTTTCCCCAAGCATCTGTGTCACTATTGGACACGAAATGAGCACACAGAAGCTTGGTAAGTTCAAAAGAGAAAAAAGAGAGAGTTTTATTCTGACATCTGCTATTTATAGAATTCCAAACCGTGACCGTGGATTGGAGGATGGAATTGCCACCTCTCCAGGCACACTGGTCAAACCAACAGTCCATCAAGAAGAATGCAAAACAATCACTATTTACATGAACAGTGCACGAGAAACTCCAGTAGAAATATGTAAACATTATCAGAAGGCTAAAGAAGTTTTATGAGAATTTTAAAACTTTCAAAGGAACTATAAAAGAAAACTTAACAATTCTAAAAATCAGGGCAACAGATCTGCATTCCTTTATTAAATATATTGCCTTCCCCAGACTGGCAAGGCTCATCACAGCCAGCCGTGACCTGACCCTCTCCTGGAAGAGGAAGAAGTGCCTGAGGCTGGTGGCTGCCCCTCTGCCTCACATCAGCCGTGTGCAGGACCACGGGAAATCACATCTGACAGCCACCAGGAGCGAGCAGGGGAAGCTCAGACCCCAAGGAATAAATCTGTGGGAGGGGAGGCTTGTCAAGGATAAAACCACTCAGAGTTCAAGAGAGGCTGGGAGGAAAACAAGGAGAGGGGACGGAGCAGGAGGAAGAGGGGGGAGAATTCCTTGCTGTCCTGTGGGGTGGTGCCCCAAAGCTGGTACCGGTGTGTAACTGGTGAGCAGCCACGGAGGAGGCCAGGCAGGATGATGCCTTGTGAAGGCTGACCTAGAACAGAGACTTGATGGAGCTAAAGAATGAAGTGGGATTTATTCCAAGGATCTCCTCCATGGATCCACCCTGGGCAGCACCAGAGCCCAGCCAGGGCTGCAGCCAAGAGGAACCAAAATGGTCCCAAAATGCACGAGCACTCCCGGGGGCTCTCACTGGGATCAGCTCTGCTCCATTTGCACCTTGCAGTTCATTGTCCCATTCCAGCTTTAGCCCAGGCACTCCCATCCTGCTTGTTTTTCTCTCTCCAGCCCACGCTGTTTGTGCTCCTGGGCCTGAGCTTTGGATCATTTGTCCTTGGTGCCCAGCTGGAGCAGGAATTGTTTTGTCTCCCTGCTCTGTGCACAGAGCTCTCCATCCCCTCATATAAAGCCCAGACCCACACACTAAGGCAGCACAGAATGTGAAAAATAGAAAAGCTGAAACCTGAGGCATCAAGGAGTGGTGTGACAAGGGCACAAGCAGAAACCAGCAGAGGGAAGGGTGTCACCAGCCCTGTGTGGCAGGAGGGGACAAGGCCACAGGCAGGATGCTCCAGGGGCTAATTAGGGCAGGTGCCAATCTGTTGGAACCCAGGGCAGGGGGAATATTCCCCTGTCTGCCCTGGGGTGCTCTGACTCCCAGGGGAGCACTGACTCTGACCCTCATTCATGGAGAAAACTTCCAAAGCCTCAAGGTAAACCAGAAACCACAAAATTGTGAAATAGATTGTAGAGATTGTGGGGAGTAGTGTAGTGTGTCACATGGATGAGAAATAAAGGTTTTAGGATTTTTAGTATGTTATAGATGGGTTCAAGATGGAGGGTGCAGGGTGTTGTCTCGAGTTCCTTTCTTCTTTCTTCTTCTTCTTTCTTCTTCTTGGGTTTGGGTGATATCTTGTAATTGGGTAGAAAAATCCGCATTGTGGCTCTTAAGGGGTCAGTTATTGGGTTAGAAAGGGAAATAATTTAGGTGTCACTTCTTAATTGGGGAGCTTAGTTTTTGATTAGACTCAAAAGGCCTTGCAACACGAGTTTGTTAGCCATTTTTGTGCTGTTTTTCCTGCATGCAAGGTCTGAGTGCAGACAGCATGCTGAAGTCACGATAAGATAAAAATGAAACAAGAACCTGAAGACCGAAAAAGTCCTGTGCATCTGCTTTTCCTGACAAAGGACTGCTCCAGGAGGGTTTCCCCCAGTCAGGGGAGCCCTCAGGGAGCTCCCCAGCGTGGGGCCCACAAACTCACACCAATCTTCCTGAGTGACAGCCAGGAGGGGACATCACAGCCTGAGCCTGCACAGAGAGGGGTGAGATGGGCAGAGAGAACAAAAATGAAGCTTTCCTAGCAAACACGGGGCCAGGGGCTCCTCTCCCCGCTGGAGGGACCCCTGGAATGTTCTTTTGAAAGTCCTAAAGTTCTCATAAAACTTCTTCAACCTTCTGATCTGTTTACATATTTCTACTGGAGTTCTCACACACTGTTCATGTAAATAACAATTGTTTTGAATTCTTCTTTGTAAGAAGAGAGAATTGATAAACTGTTGATTTGACCAGTGTAGGTAAAGAGGTAGAAATTCCATCCTCCAATCCACAGTCACCCCTAGAATTCTGTAAATATCAGATACTCGAATAAAATGCTCTTTTTTAACGTTTAAACTTACCAAGCATTTATATACTTATTTTGCGTCCAATAGCAACATTTCAGTCAGATTCCTGTGTTTAGAACGTGGCCAGAAGTGGTAGGAATAAATAAGGCAAAGCAGCACACACAGCATCTAAAAGGGTTTACACACCAGCTGAGGGCCTAATTCAGCACACCAAGGAGTTAACCCCAACCAAGCAAAGCTTCTCTCTAAGGCTGGGTAGGTTCTGTTTATGGGGCTTTCATTCTCCATAATTCATCTTTCAATTATTCCCCGCATTTCCTTCAAAATGCCCAGCCGTTCTTCCCAGTGTGTCCTGGAGGCAATGAGATTTTACTAATTCAGATTAATTCAGACGTTGTTAGAATAATTCAGGCCTCTTGAAGGACCACCAAAAAAAAAAAACCAAAAAAAAAACCTACAAAAAAAACCCCACAAAAACAAAACAAAACAAAACAAACAAAACAAAACAAAAAAAAAAAAAAAAAAAAAAAAAAAAAAAACCAAAAAAAAACCAAAAAAAAAAAAAAAACAAAAAAAAACCAACACAACAAACCTCTAATAATTGTAACTCACTTCACAGTTTGGAAGGATTAAAAGAGAAATTAGTGAGGTCACAGTGTCAAGCCTAGATCCTGCACGGCTCGCACATAAAGTTCCCCCTAAAATTAGTTCTGTAGGACAAAGAACAACAAAAAGAAAATATTATAACGTGGCCTAGAAATGTCTTCCTGGCAGTTAGCCAGAGGAACAGAACCAAACATACTCAGGCAGTACTGGAGAATGATGCTCCAGCTACTTCCACACAAATTGCTACCAGGGATTTATGTCATTCACTAAGCAGATTTTCAGGAGAACTGAAGATTCCCTGATCACTTTAATGACATGAAGAACCTGCCTTTGGAGAGGTTTACACTATAATTTCCCCTCTGCTGGTGACCCATTAATCTTCCCAACTCTGCAGCAAGGTTATACGCGTAATTCTGCACCTTTTTGATTTTCCCTGCAGAGTTGTGCAAAATTCCAGGGGCTGCATGGCGTATTTTGGGGACAGCAATCCCAAGGGGCCTTGGCAGACCATGAGTTTCGCTGTTACTGAGTTTATGCAAACCATTTCAACCCCTGAAAATTCCCAGGTGGCACCAAAGGCGACAGCCCTGATACAGACGGGATGTAAGATTTTTTTCTTGTGCTGTACCTCTAGCCAATTGAGACGGATCTGAAAAGGAAGAACATTAAGACTGAGGATGTGCTCATTTGGGAACGGGTTTAAATTAATTTTGCTGATTAGGGGAAGGATTTGTCATGACCCCATACTCCATTTCACAGGCCGTGTTTGCAGAGTGGTTGAATGTGGGGTTTTTCAAGAACCGAAGTTAAAATTGTCCCTTTCTCTCAGGCTCCACATCTGTGCAGTTTTGGTGCAACTGGAACCAGAGCTTTTCAGTCTCTTGAAGAGCCTTGACTGATATTTTGTGACAGAAAACTGCAGCTGGGAGTAAAAAACCTGCTCATTGCTGATGAGACAAAATGCTGCAAATTCCTTTCCACTGGAAAGACCAGCTTTGGCTTGAAGAAAGCAACGAGAAACCATGTGCAGAGCAGAAAAACTTGGATTCGGTTTTTGTGTGTGTGTGTGTGGTTTTGGTTTGGGCAGGGTGGGGTTTGGAGGTTTATGGTTGCTCTTTTGTTTTGGTTGTTTTTGTTTTTTTGGTTGGTTGGTTTGTTTGTTTTTGTTTTTGGTTTTTTTTTTTGTTTGTTTGGTTTTTTTTTTGTTGTTGTTTTTTGGGTTTTTTTGTTTCTTTTTTTATTATGAGAGAGGACTGATAACAAATTCTTTCCACTGCAGACATGCAGAAATGGCAGAAAATGCTGTAGACTGGCTCCAGGACACCTGGGAGGCTCTCGATGGTGTAAGGGACATCATGGGGCCAAACAAAAAGCGTTGCTTCATTTAGCTGGAAAACTTCCTTTTCCAGCTTCCATCCCAAGTGAATTTTCCTTCATATTCCCAAGCAGTTACCTACAAACAGGCAATTATTTGCAATAACCAATTCAGATACTGAGGCAGCCAACACAGAGCATGCTGATGTACCACAACCTTAAAAACTCACCCAGAAAAAGCACTCAGACGTAGCTGCAAAGTGTTCAGGAAGGCTGCTCCAAATTTTTCAGGAGCTGAAACTCTTTCTTAATGTGAGTCATGAGTAAATTTACACTACTGACTGAGGAGAAGCAAGTTGCAATTTCTGATTTATTATAAGTTATCAGCTTGAAGGAGAAAAAAATATTTAAAAAAATTAAAATTAAAATTTAAAAAAATTAAATATAAATATAAACAAGCATAAATATACCTATAAATATAAATATATATTAAAATATATAAATATAAAGATATATAAAATATATCTTTATTTTCTATAATTTATTTATATATACTTTATGTATATATACTTTATGTATATAAATTTATATGTAAGATAAATATGTATAATATAAATATATACATATATAATTTTTTTTAAAGCGCAAATATATATATTTAAAATTGAGCACTTTCTCCTGATTTTGTATAGGTTTTGCCCTATAACATCAAATTTTGTATTGATTTACTGCATTGTTACAGTGAACAAATTAAGGGGTGACCTAAGAACCATTAACTCAGATTTCAGGCCTATCACACACCAGTTAAATGCCATGTCAAAAGGCTTACTGGAGGTGGAGAGCACCTCAGGAGGTGTTCAATAATGGTGAAGAACACCCTGAAAATGCCCTCTGAGCTCCTGGGGAAAGTTCCTGAAATGAGAAGTTGCACACAGCTCTTTGGAAATCCTTAATTCAAAAGGAAAACAGCAAAGCTGCTGTGGCAAAAAAATCGGTGTTTCAAGGATGAGAGGGAAATGCCACCATTTAAAAACGCTGAAGGAATGAAATAAATCTATTTCTCCTGGCTCCCTGGAGCTCAGTGTTACTTGCCAGCTGGTGGCCTCATGGTTGGTCTCCCTGCCTTTACAGTGACAACAGCTCTGATTATTCCTTGTGCGTTTTTAATTGATCTACCACTTCAGTTCAAGCAACAGTGCTTGATGTGCTTCCTGAAAATCCAGTTTCCTACCAATGTGAAATTGCCAAATATTGGGTCGAGGGGTAATTACACAGCATTTCAACTACTGCAGGTGAAATGTATGAAGAACAAATATTTTCATTTGCTCAATTCAGCATTATCACAGTCTGTGAAATTTATCCTGTTTGAGTTAAAGGAAGTGAGACTTTTCCTTTCAGCTCTGAGTGGAAGTGAGTGGGACCCTGAATTTGGAACACTGAATCGGATTTGAAAAGATGCTGTGAGGATTTTGTTTGAGTGAACACATGTACGTCGGAAAGCCTGAGGTGTTCTCATGCAGAAATGGAATTATGCATGTGGGAAAAAAGCTTAAATTTTATAAACCAGTCTGTTAGTGCCACTGCATCTTATTTCTGTAGAACACAAATAATTATAGCTTGAATTTTCCTGTTTCAGGACCAAGGCAGTGGAATGTCTCTGTTGTCCCAGAATGTGCATTTGATAAGGATTGTTTGGCTCACAGGGGAATGTAAGAATACACATTTTTGTGTTTTTCAGCCATGCTGCTTGCTTTTATACGTGGCACCAGGAAACAGAAACTGCAATTAAGATGATATTTTTTTTCCTTTTTCCACCAAAGCATCATTAACTTTTTACAAATACATGGCTCATCCTTCCAGTCCTGTGACCAACAATGCATTTCCTGTCTAATTCAATTAGTGTATTTATCCTTTCTAAATTCTTCTGTCATTTGAGTAGAACTGTGATGACACAGGAGCTACCTGGCAGAGGAGAATTACCTGGCACTGCCAGCTGCAACACAGAAACGTCACAGCAGAGATAACTACTGTGTGTACTCCTTTCCCCAGGACAACCCAGTCGTGCCATGGGTTAGAGAAAGCTGATAAACTGAAAGAATTTTTTTTTTTCTTTTTCTTTTTCTTTTTTTTTTTTTTTCATTTTTATCCACATTGTCTTTTGCTTCTGAAGTTTTCCTTTTAAGTTTTCAGGCACTAATTATTGTCTCTTGTTCAGGTGGGGCTGGGAGGGACACACACATACACACACACACACACACACACACACACACACACAAAAGCCTTGAAATTCTGCATCACAAAATCTGGCCTGGCACATGCTAGAGATTTGCAGTGCTGAGCATCTCGAGCACTAAGCCAGCAGATATTTGCCCTGAAAACCAAGGAAAAGCAAAGGGAACACAGCTGGGCTGGAAAAGGGGATGAGGAGTGAGGGACAGGACCAGAGGGAAATTCCCTCATTCCCAATCTCCGTCTTGTACAACCTTCTCACAGCAGCGGTGTTGATTTGCCCATTTAAACCTTGCAAGGAAATGAATTATCAGGTCAGAACTATCCTGGCAGCACCATCAGACACCAGCCAGGAGGAGAAATTACCTCTGTGGGAGGAAGAGGCTCCCCTGTGCCTGCCGGGGCTTGGGAAGCCCAGCTCAGCCAGGTGAGGTTTTCACACCGAATTTGACAGTCAGGCTGCCTCTGAGCAGCGCCAGGTTTTGTTTTCTCAGCCCCAGGCAGGACAGCCCGGCTCTCCAGAGCACAGGGGACATCTTGTGACAATGTGTTATTTTTCTCAGCCCCGCCCGGCTCCGGAGTGCCCGGTTTGGGCGCCTCTGCTTCTCGGCGGGGCCGGCGCTCGTCGCGATTCCCGGGCGCTTCTCCTGCCACGCAGCGGGGCGGGCTGGCTGCGCTTTGCTGTTGGAGCAAAGGAGGAAATAAAGAGGCAAGGGAATTGTCCAAATCCATCCGCGTGGCGGCTGGAAGGCTTTAATGGCCACAAACCACTCCCAACTCCGCGTGGGCGAAAATGGAGCTGGGACCGGGATGGCACGGGATGATATAGGGGGTGGGACAGGGAGGGCAGGAGCCCTCCTCGCCCAGTGGGGATGATTTATAAAAGAAATATGGATATTGATCTAGTACTGATGTCCAACTGTGACGGACAAAAACTCTCTAACAGTTTAAAGTTAGAAAGTGTATGTTCATTGCGGCGCCAGGCAGCGTGCGGGATAGCTCCCAAATACACACTGCACCTTTCCAGTGATTACAGAGTCCTTTTATCCACACCAGAATTGAATACCCAAAACACAAATACATATTCATCATTTAGTACATCCCATTCCTCGCTTCCTATGCTAATCATTCCAAAAGCTATTAAGCATGCGCAGTTTGTTCCTTGAAATGGGTGGGTGGTCCCTTTCATGGGGAGGGGTCCCGAAATGAGGAAGTAAATGAAGTCTTCCTCATTCTGACCTTTCTACCTTTTCAATGCAAATATGACAAATGAACCTTGGTAGAACTCCCATTCCTTGTCTTCAATTGGTTTCAGAACAGAGGAGGCCCACAATTGTCTTATGTTCCTAAAAGCTATTTGTCAGTTTCTATATTCTCCATTATAAACCCAGCTAACTAAACATCGTGTCAACAAGCAATCAATTATTAGTTAACTACTAACTCTTAAACTTCATCAAGGCATACTCATTTATTTTAATTAACTCTAGTAAGGCTTATCCCTAACTAAAATCTTAGCTCCTCTAAAATCTCTAAATCTCTTAAAGTTTATTTTCAGGGACAGGCACTGTGGCAGTGACATGGACCACGGCGACCAACGGGAACACGGCAGGGGAGGACACGGGGCTCCGGGGCGAATGGGGTCGCAGGAACGGGGTGACCAACAGAGAATTCTCAGGAGTGGCAGGGCGGGCTCCAGTGGTAAGGGACCCGGAGACGACCACCGCGGCGGGGGAAACACGTGGGGTGCACGGGGGTACACAGAACTCGGCTAGCTAACACAGATAGAACCCCTAATCTGAACCCAAACCCAGGATGCAACAACGTCTCCTGTTTGGCACTGGCAGCCTGAGCTCTGCCCAGCATCAGCCACCTCTGTGTGCAGGGCAGGGGACCAGCCTGGGCAGGGTTTAATTCTCACCTTCTCCTGCCAGCCCCACTCAGACATTCATGCTTTTCCTTGCTCCCTTCATGGAAAAGATAAAAGTTTGGCAGCAGCTGGCCACGGGCAGCCTTGGCAAGTCCTCAAAAGCCTGTCTATTACACCTGATAATGTGTCAAAGATATATTTTTTTTCCCCTCTGAAGTGCCTTCCTAGATGAACTAATCTCCGAGGACTCCACATATAATCTGTGTGTCACCTGTACTAATAAACAGAACACATGTGGACATCTCTCAAGGTGTCTAAAGACCACTGCAGCACCATTTGCAAAAGCTTCAAACAACTAATTAATTCCGTAATCTAAAATTTTAAAAAGCCATTTGCTTGCAGATCTGGTTTTGATTGATTTTCTATCATGCTGTGGTTTCCATTATTTGTCACATAAAAGCACTGCAGTGCTAAGAACATCACTGTGTTCCTATTTGCTTGAAATCAGGGCCAAATTATGGCTAATTTGGAGTTCCCAAATTTTGCCCCTAACAGAAGAAAGGATGAGTGGGATGGCATTATCCTAAACTCTCAGAAGCAGCAGTGAAAATCATAGTGCAGCGTCCTTTTCACTGCTGGCAGCCTCCACCTGTTTATATATATATTTTCCATCTGGCATTCTCCACTCAGGTACAAGTCCCGAGGGAGACTGATGGGATTTGGTAGAAAAGAAATTTACCTGGAATTACAGAACATAATGCTCATAATCCATCTCCTGGCACGGAGCTGAGCCGGGGAGTTGAGGGTAAGCCTTTGTGAGCAGATGTCTGGTGTTTTCCCATCAGATCCTCGGGATAAACCTCCAGCTTAGACACAGGAAAGCACCAGGGTGCTGCTGTCCTGCAGCCACTGTCTCATCTGTGCAGTGCATAAAAACACACCTGAAGTGGCCCTGAAGATTCCAGAGTAGGAAAAGGAGTTTATGGGGACAAAAAGGAAGAGGTTTGATTTGGGAAATAAAAGGAAAACACATCCTGAGAAAGAAACTGATGCTGTTTTGTCAGGACACAGAGCAAATATAAAATGGGGGGAAATCTTGCCTTCTGAAAGAATAAGCAAAGAGTTTGGTTTGGGGGTTTTTTTAACCTTTATTTAATTTCAAAGTGTCCATTACAGATTCTCTCTTCAAGACTTGGTAAGCTGGATGAAGAGCTATGCAATTTGGCTTTTTGCTACAGGAATAAAGTCCCACAACACGAATATCTCTAACTCACAATGGAATTTTTTTTTTTTTTCTCACCTTCTTTCCCAAGGCATCTTTGAGATGATTATCAGTGAATAACTGGCTAAACAATCTGTTTGCTATACAAATTTCTCCTTTCATCAGCTGGTAAAAACAAAAATCTGCAAAGACTACACACAACAGTGCCAGCAGAAGAAAACACCTCTTGTTTCTCTGAGACACATACACGCTGCTAAATATAGATTTTACCAAACTGCTGGTTCCTGAGTTCGTAGGACTCGTTCCCACTGTTTCTCAGTGGCTCCTTCTCATCTCCCATGTCACTGTCCTTCATCTGTGCAAAATAGGCAGCAGAAGCTTTGCACTCGTAGTGCCTGTCGAGGGATTTCAGGTGGATGAGCATGTGCAGAGCATAGGCCAGGACCAGCAGCAGAATCAGGGACATCACCAACCCCATCAGGATTGCTGGGGAGAGGAAGGATGCACAGTCTCTGGCGTAGGCAAAATGTCCTTCTTGGATGTTGAAACCCTGAATCTACAGAGAGAACAAGAGGGATCGTGTTAAATAAAGTACTGGGTGTTGCATTAACTTGCTCCTGCTGGCAGTAAAAATTTCTGATTTAACACCTGCACAAATTTGTGTCTCCCACTGGTAGCTGGAGCTAATGCTCAGAGTTTATCCAGGTCAGTCTTCTGAAAGTGCCAGCTCTTCTAATCCCCTCCACTCTCCTGCCCAAAGGATTTGCAGCTATGCCTCAAACAGAACCCTCCATGCTCACTCTTGGTGGCTCAGAAATATTTAATTGCAAGCATGGTACCTTTCATGTTAACTGTGCATCTCCAGCATCACTTGCTGACAGTCTCCAGAGTTTTTGCCTCAGACTGCACAAACTGCAACATGACAAAGCAGGAAATATTCTCAAGTGCCTGCCCTAGGACAGGATTTTTCTCACCAGTTCCACAGGGGTAGCATGTGGCAGCAAACCAGCTAAACTAGAGGAAGCTGCACCCAGCTGTGGAAAACACCAACAAGTTTTATTCGTGGCTTCAGTTCTAATGTGGATTTTAGCACTCTGGCATGCAGGGAATTGACTGTCTGCTCCACTAAACCAGTCCGTGGACATTTTTCACACAGTGACAAAAGCTTTTTCCATTCCTTTTTCAGTTCCTTGTGCCCTCTGACTCAGGTATCTAAATGCAAGACACTCTAGTCCTGCCATCTTAGGCTCCCTCATTGTCAAACGCAGAAGAATTGGCACTTTCAGAAGATTATTAATCTCATCCTAAAATAAGGACTTAAGATGGGTCAGGGGAATTATCCAGTGGCTTTAGAGGCAGGCTGGGGTGACTATAATCAGGGCACAAGGTTAAAATTCCTAGGCATCAAAAGTGAAGTGAGATGAATCCCATGGCTGGGCATGTGGTGCTGTTACTGGTGCTGAGTGTGAGAGCCCAGCTCAAAACGATGCAATGACAAGAAATCAAATTCACTCACCACTAGAGGGAACACAAGCAGAAAGACTACAAAAACAGCCTTTAACTGCCTTGGACAGGAAAAATCTTAGTTTCTATTTTGTGCTCCATGTGATGCCTTAGGATTTTAGCTTTTATAATTTTCATGTGTTCTTTAGTGTATAACTCTAAGCTCCATATTCAGTGTCAGCTGCTGCTGTCCCATTTTGGGCAGACACAACAATTCCTGTCCAGGCCTGGCAATCAAGGACACCTCACTGCCTCAGGGCCCAGAAATACAAACAAAAGTGAGCTGGGGGAGAAACTTGGGGTGAATGACTTCATTAGCTGAAGCTGTAATTGTTAGATCAACCCCCAATGTGCAAATGGACCAAACTTATAAAAGTGTGAAAACCCATTGTCCATTTTTGGGTGTAGCCACTGGGAGGGCTTTGCCTGCCTGAAATCTACCTGAAAGCCCTTCAATAAATATAACTGCTTTTTATTCTCTTAACCTTGCCTCCCCTCTGTTTTTAGGTAGCCCCAAAGAACATCACAGGTGAGGCACAAGTGTAAACTGTGCATGGAAGTCAACCACCCTTCCCCGGCACAGAAGGGCAAAACCTCCCCTCAACCCATCCATGGGATCCACCTGGCTGAAATCCATGGCATCACCTGGAAGTCGATGAAGGTGACCTCCCAGAGCTGGGAGAGGTCGTCGGCAGAGCTGGGCACCAGCAGGGCGTCGTGTCTCTGCAGGCTGCTGACGCGCTCGCAGCGGAAGGAGTGGGTGGCGGGCGCGTGGATCCCCGTGGCGTTGAACGTCGCCTGCACGGAGTGGTTGTAGAGCAGCTGCAGCCTGTGCAGGCTGAACCAGCTCTGCACAGACAGCTGGTAGTAGCTGGCGGTTAACAACAGCCTGGGGAGCGCCGCGGCGGAGCAGAGGGGAGCAAGGAAATCAGTCAGCGGATTGCAGGCGTCGAGTCCGCGCGCTGAACGGCTCCGCAAAGGCTCGTTGGCGCGACCAGCTTGTGCCAGAATGAGCCTTCCCTGGAGCCTGGGAAGGGGAGGGACAGCTCTCCACAGAGAGTGGCAGAGCCCTGGAACAGCTGCCCGGGGAGGGCCTGGAGCATCCCTGTGTGGAGCCATGCCAGCCCCGGTTTCTGTGCAAGGGGAATCGCACCGGATCATCTCTGTTATGAACAGTTTCCAGGTGTTCCCCAGAGACGTGGGCAGGGCCTTCCTAGTTCGCATGGCAACACTAAAAGAAAACTACTAACTCTAGCTAAGTACCGATATTGAAATGCTAATTAGCTAATTGCTCTGTTTGTTTTCTCTAAACTACCTGGAGATAACTGGCCTCCCACCCCTCCACGCTGCCACTCTGAGACTAACATGCAAATAGAAACCCCTTAGGATCATGGGAGTATTTTTAGGAGGAAAAAAGAATATAAATCAAAAACTGAACACAGTAGAAGAGTCTAGGCAAATGCCCTAGCTGAGGAAGAGGGAAACACATCCCCTGATGTGTTGCCATCACCTAAGAAGGAACAGACTATATTAGGCTCTGAGAAGCAGGGCAATAGACAGACAAAGAGCCCTGGTGCTGCCACCACGGAAGGAGCGGGGACAGCTGTTGTTCTGGACTTCAGCAACAGACTCTGCACACCACGCCTCCTCATCCTCGGGCCTTTCAATCTCCACGGGTCCCTTCCAGCCCCAGATACTCGGGGGTTCTGTGGTTTGAGGTTGTTTGCTGTGGCAGTTGAAGCAGTCTGGTTTCTCCCACCAAGCAATAAGAATATGAGGGGATTTTGCCTAATTACTGGGGAAAATACGAATGCAACACCGCCCGGCGTATGGAAAGTCACTTAGCAAGAAACGCGGCTCTCTTCTATCACCAAGAAGCAAACATAAAGTAGGTCACAGTCTGGTGCCCAGACCACAGTGAATTATCGAGTTTCAGCTAAAATCTCAGACGTGGGACAATTCTACACAAAAGAGATGGCCCAAACTTTTCCATGAGTAGAAAACTCAACGTAGAAGGAAAAAAATGCCTTAATAAAACAAGTCAGGTGGCAGACATGCTGAATGCAGGTGTTCCAGTTACACAAGAGTTTCTCTCACATTATTTTTTGCTTAAATTAATTCTCTTTAATTCCCCAAGCAACCGCATAACAAATGTATGTTATCATGTTATTATCTGGTAAGGATTTTATTATATAAACTTACCTGATAACAAGTCCCTTTAGATTGCCAATGTCACCAAACTTCAGGGAAAGCCTAGGTCAAAAAGCAAGTAACATCAGGCTAGGAAAAAAAAAATCAGAGATCTTCAGAGAAAAAAGTACTACAAAATATTAAGCTTAGTTATACATGGAATTTTTTGCTCAGTCTACCCTTAAAGTCAGTGGGGAAAAAAAACCTGAAAGGATTAAGTCTTCCTCCAGTGAAATACACTTGTTCACCTGTTAATTGGAATGAGGCCCAGATTACCTTGAAAGAATAGAAATCCATGTATAGCTTCCAACACAACTCAATCCCAATGCTTCCCACCTTAGCTGACAATGAGGCTCAGTGGATGTCTGTTCTCCTCCAGCCAGGACATCTCAGTCAAGCACCACCCCTGCCTGTCATTAGAAAGTGTAAACAGACACCTTGTCCTCATCTTTTTAAATATCAGAGCATGAAAGAAAGCAGATGTGAGAGCTCAGATTTCCACATTCCTTCCTGGGAGCCTCACAAATGCCCTGGCTGTGAGGCTGTTCACCTGCAGCAGCCTTGGGCACCTGAGGGTCAACAAAGTGAAAGGCCCTACCAGGTTAATTAATGCAATACATGATTAGGCTGAATATATTCTCCTCGCTTAAAAGTGATGCTTTGCCCCTTACAACCTGCATGGAGATTCCGATTGTTCAAGTGAGACAAAAAGAAAGCATAGTGAAAGCATGCAGGTTCTGAAAGGCCTCCAAAATTAAAGCTGAAGAATACTTGAGAAAACTAAACCAAACCAAAACAAAACCCAACAATATTTAAAAAAAAAAAATCAAAGAAAAAAAACAACCAGCCCCACAATTTCATAGGTGACCTAGACTTCTTGGGTAACACTGGTCCTCTAAGACAGGACACTGAATCCAGACCATCCCTTGCTTTATTAAAAAGGGAAGTCAGAGATAGTTGAGGATTAGACATAGGCAAATGTGCCATTCAACTAAAAAACAAAAAAAAATCAGCTTGGATTATTATATCTGATACCCTTCTCTGTGTTTTGAAACACTTAATTTTGCCTTAGTTTATTTTCTGTTAGGTTAAAATATTTACTAATCACACTAAGATTATTTTCAAATTGTAGGCCATAAGAGAGGGAGGAATGTTTGTAATCACTCTTTTATTTTTAACATAAGTTTATTCCATTCTCTTCCTCTGCCTGTCAAAAGAGTGCTGGATAAGCTCACATGCTGATGATGTAATATTCAAACTGCCTTGTTGAATATTGTGATGCTGGGTTCTTTTCCAATTTCACTTTTAGCTTTCCGGTGACCTCACTAAAACATCTGTGCACCTTGTGCTGCACAATCACAAAGAGGTAACACCTATTTTTTGAGTGAAAACACATTTAGAACGTACAGGTAAAATGTTGTGCAGGAGATAAGTGAAACTGCTGGGTTTGCTCATGTCATTTTTATTGCTGCGTGTGTCAATGTAAATTCCTTTTATGGGGTAGAATCAGTGCTGATGTTCAATTAGGATTTTTAGGCCTCCCAGAGTGGAATCTGGTGTGAGCACACTGCCTGGTGGGGGGGAAAAGCAATCAGGCACGTGGCAAAAGAAGCCAAAAAATACCACCTGCCTTCCTAGAACAGCCAAGGCACTGGAGGATTTTGGATGCAGTGGGGCTCGTGTTCAGCTCCCACCCAGGGTGAGAAGCATAAAAAGCAAAATTTTGCTGAATGCTTCTCACTCAGGTTGAGAAACACTAAGCAAAACTGCTAAATGCTGTTGATACTGAAGAAATTAATGACTCGGAAACTAAAGCTCAGGTTTTCAGACACTCCAGCGCCACAGGCCAACCTGTGATGAGCCCACTCTTTGTCTCCAGCACCTCAAGGATCCCAGCCTGGGATTTGGGGTGACCATCCAAAAATATACACCTGCACCCTGTGCAGCACTGCTGGTGATGCCCTAGGATTTTAGCTTTTATAATTTTCATATATTTGTAGTCCTGCAGCTCTTTAGTGTATAACTCTCAGCTCCACATTCAGTGTCAGCTGCTGCTGTCCCATTTTGGGCAGACACAACAATTCCTGTCCAGGCCTGGCAATCAAGGACACCTCACTGCCCCAGGGCCCAGAAATGCAAACCAAAGTGAGTTGTGAGGAGAAACTTGGGGTGAATGACTTCATTAGCTGAAGCTGTAATTGGAGGATTAACCCCCAATGGGCAAAGGGACCAAACTTATAGAAACAATTATAAAACAATTATAAAAACAATTTCGCAATTACTATAAATTGTGAAAACCCGTGATCCATTTTTGGGTGTAGCCCCTGGGGGGTGGGGGGGGGGCTTTGCCTGCCCAAAATCTACCTGAAGGCCCTTCAGTAAATATAACCACTTTTAATTCCCTTCATTTTGTCAGGCCTCTGTTTTTGGGGAGCCCCAAAAAGGCATCAGTGGCACACACCCCATGAAGGGAAAATCAGTCATGCGCAGCACCTAAGCCCCACATTCAGCACAGGACCCCCTCTCTAACCCCACAAGCAGCTGTGTAAAACAGCTGGAGGCGAAACTGACCAACAGCTTCAGCCCCAGGGGCACTGAGAGCAAGGCTGGCTGCCCCCGGGAGGGACTACCCCACTGCAACAACTGAATAGGAGTGTCCAGGACAGGCTGGGCTTAAAGTATAAAAGCCCTGCTGCCTGCAGGGCAGGACATGGTCAGAAAAAGCCTGCAGAAAAAGCAAGGGCTGCTCTCCTGATGCCTTGGAGTGCCTGCCTAGAACGAAGTCAAAAGAATAGAGTGGGTGTTTATTAAAGGCATTCAAAAGGTGCATCTTGGGCAGTCAGAAGTCTCCCAGAGGCTGCACCCAAGGTGGACAATGCTCACGAGTTTTTCCCACAGTTATAAGTTTGGTCCATTTGCATTTCAGGGATTCATCCTCCAATTCCAGCTCCAGGTGATGAAGTCATTCACCCCCAGTTTGCTCCCCTCAATTCACTTTTGTTTATACTTTTGGGGCCTGAGGCTGTCGGGTGTCCTTGAGTTTCAGGCCCAGAGGGATTTTTTTGTCTGTCCAAAACGTGAAGAAAGCAGCTATGACTACGGAGTTTAAAGTTATACCCTAAAGCAGCGCAGGATTTGAAAACCATAAAAGCTAAAACCTCTCTAAAGGCACCACATGCACTCCCCAGAGGTGGTTTTCTGGCCCCAGTGCCCCCAGCAGGGCAGAGTTCCCCTTACATGGCGCTGTCCTCGCTGCAGTTTGAGTCCCCAACGTCCACGGTGGCATGGACTCCAAACGTCCTCTCCGTCAAATCCAGCTGGGTGTGGTTCTCCAACCTGATCACGATCCTCTTGGCCCAGAACAGGATGCAGGGGGTGCCGTTGACGGTGACGTTCAGGGGGCTCCAGTGGCTGTGGGGGAACCCAGGGTGGCTCCAGGGTGCTCCTTCCCGCTGTCCTCCCCTGCTCAAGTTGTAGCTGACAGCCTGAGGAGGGACCACGCAAGAGATTTCTGTCACAAGACGTGGCTCTAGGAGTTACCTCTGAGGGCAGCCCTAGCCTGAGGAAGCAGAGGGATTTCCCCTGTTTCCCCTTCCCACCACGGGGATGGCACCTCACAGGACGTCCAGCCCCAGCTCAGAAGGTGCCCCCTGTGAAAAATGCGTATTTTGTGGCTGGCTTTTCGCAAATATTAAATTGAGCACTATATGTATTATTTTACATTGATTAGAAGTGCTGTATTAACATTTTAATGGTATGGTAGACGCAGTTCTGTAGTTACAATAGAGCTTTTGTAGTTAAAACAGAAACTATGCACGTGGGAAGGAAGGAATGAGGTACTTGCATCGAGATAGCAGCCACAGGACACCTAAATCTTCCAGAGGAAAATATTTATGGCTCCCTAATTAGAAGAAACTAACTTCTTCTTCCTGCCTCACCCAGCCCTGAAGATGCCACCAAGGGGAAGAAGTTGAGAAAAAACAGAAAAAAATCTTAATTTGCAAAGAATTTATGCACCATGTATGAGATATATGAACATGCAACAGGCTGTTGCTTTTAAGGGTTGTTCCTTTGTTCACAAGGCGTGTTTTTGGCAGCTCAGTGCCCAAAAACACCCAGACATCTGAAATTCTTTGATTTCTATTGTCTCCTAGTGTCCTAATCCTCGTTGTCCACATTTTTATTACTCTAATTTCATTCCTATTTTTTAACTATTTTATTACTAATAAACTTTTAAAATTAAAAAAAAAAAAAAAACAAGTGATTGGTGTTTTTCACGCACCCCCCCCTCAGCTGAAGACTTTCTAGAGCACGTCTAAGAATTGCTTCCGCCCACTGGAAAGGACTCAGGTTGTGCCAGGGACACAGCCCACCATGCTGGAAGCACGCTGGGCAGCCGTGCAGGTGAGGGAGATGCCTGAGTTCACACCTACCTGCAGGCAGCTCGGCTCACTGTGGCTTTAAATCAGGGAAATACTGCTGCAGAACGGGGTGGACCGAGTAGGGATCCCCGCTTTTGCAAAATCAGGGCTAAAACCCAGGGACTGCAGCTTCCGTTGTCCCCTGCAGACACCAGAAAACTGCCATCCCTTACAAGCCAAATGCAATAGCAAAAAAAGACAATTTGACTTAGGGCTCAGGAAGAGCTGAAGAATTTAACTGCCATTCTCAAATTTCACACTCAGATTTCCAGTCACCACCTCCGTCCTATCCAAACAGGGTAACGCACACAGTATCTGCATGACTGTTTTTACCATGTCATATGATTGCAAGTTCACATCAAAACAGGAAAGGTTTCCTGAGTCCCAGTCATAAACAGCATCTTAGCACGCTCCAGAAGGGACACAGTTAAGCCCCAAGGTTTTTTCTTGGCTTAAAGAGAGATTTTTTTTTTTTTTTTCTGTGTATGTGTGTGCTGTTTAGATTAGCAAATCATAACTCTCAGCTCAGACCCTGAAAGATCCCTTTTGATACTGGACCTTACATATGGCACAAGGATGTTTTAGGATTAAATTCAATAAGCACTGACAGCAACAAGCTGAAAGCAAGGTAAGATCATGGTCAGGAAATGTGCTGAGAGGCTATGAGTGCATTTATAAAAATGACAAGGCTGTCTCCTCAGAAGTCCATATGAGAGAGATTTATTCAACATGTTGCTAACATTGGAATGCATCACTTTTGGTAAGGAAGCCTTTTATGCTCAGTTTTTGAAATCTGAAGCTTTGCTTCAGCTCTTCCTTCAGTACCAGCTGATATGAGAACAAGACTGGTCAGAGCAGTGAAATCCCACTGCAGAGAACGTGGATATGTTGGATTTTGGATTGGATTTTTGTTTGGATTTTGTCCCAAACCCACGGCCAGCCAGCACCAGCAACAGCACCTGAGGTGTCACTGCATTCCTCAGAAAAGCAGAGAATATTTGTACAAGTGGTGAGGCAGAACTGTACCACAATGTTTTACATGTTTCTGTTGGCTGTTTCTTGTAAACAAAGTAAATCCAATTTAATTCAGCAATGTAAATGAATTGAAAGACCTAAATGTGCTGTGAAAAGTCTTCACAGATCCAGTCCTCCAGGCATTACCTGTTTAATTGCCTCTTGATTGACATTAAACTTTGGCTTCACACGACCACTATAATGCTGACCTGCAGATGAAGGAGTGTTATTTCATTATTAGCATATTATGAACATCCATTTATAGACACATTTATAAAAACACACATCTATAAAATGTTGCACATTCTTATGCAAACAGTAATTACCTCTGCACAAAATGTGTGTGCCAGAATTACTGCTTTTGCCTTGGAAAATACTTGACTTGCAGGAAGTACTGCCTTCGCTGCGTGTATTTTCTAATTTACCTTTCTTGTTCACCAAAGTTCCTCTTGTTTTCATTGGACACCTCGTCACCCTCACTGGGAGGAACTCCAGTGCCCCAAAATGTCAGGATTCAGTCTATATCTGTATTTATTCATCTCAAACACCTTAAAAGCTGCTTTTTTCTTCGTGCAGCAAATTCATCAAAGGGTGTGTGCTGAATCTCCTGGCAGAAGTGTGCTGGGAGCTTTCTCCCTGCACTGCCAGAGAGAGGAAGCTGTGACAAATGCCCTGACATCCCAACTCCTCCACGCCAGGAGGGTGAAGTTTCACAAGCACAGATCATTTCATGGGCACTCTCACAGCTCCATCCTTCAAGCACTTAAATCTGTTTTCATATGGTTAAAAAAAAAGGTGAAGGCTTTTTCCTTCCACATCCTCACTGCATCACGGAGTTGGACAGTAAATTATTATTTTAACAGGAAAATCCTTCAAAGGGTATTTTTTAAGAGGGTTATGCTTTAACAAAACATGTGACAGAAGAGCCTCCAACATCTGGGAAAGAACTCTTCTACAGCCACACTGACAGAACCAGCATCCAGGGATGCAGCCCACCGAAAGCCTTACCAGTTCTCTGGAGAGAATCTTGATCTGAAAATTCATGTGAACTAGGAGAGACGAGAAAAACGTTTATTGTGCAGCATCTGAATTCAAAGTCTGCAGCAAGTTCAGTGGGGAGAGCTCCTGTTGCTGCTTCACTCCACAAAACATTCCAAACTCAGGTCCTTGGCTGGTGAAGGCCACAGAGCAGGGCAAAATATCCCGAAGCTGCTGTAGCCTGGCTGAAAATGTCTCATTTTCAGAGATGACTCAGCTGGACCAGCCCTGACAGGCACTCCCATGTCCTTTCCACGCTGTCCCATCCCATGGGATGTCAGTTTTGGGTTGGGAACAGAGCCAGTTCCAGTGCACAAGCAGGGGAATGAAGGAGAGCTCAGGCCACCCTCCCAAGGGAGGATCAGAAGCAACATGTTGGATTTAGAGCAAAAGCGGGGGCTTGGCATGCCTTAGGCACAGATTTACACCACGTGAAGACAGCTCCTGGATGGTTCCAGGCAATAACAAATCCCATGGGAGTCACTGCAAGGCTGGGCTCAGGTGAGGCACATCTCAAGTGACAACTACCAGGCTCGTGTATTTTTCAGCATTTGATTTTCCTCTTAGGCGTAAGTCTTCAGCTGGTGTCAGCACAATCAGCTTTCCCGGGCTAGAGACTCAAGCCCAGTGGATTCACAAACACCAACAAACACCTAAAGATCAAAGCCCAATAAACCAGGACTCACTCACGACCAGAATCCTCTCCGTGAGTCCCTGAACACTTTCCACATTGCAGCAGCTTCCCTGGGACTGCATCCCCCTTTCAGTGCATCGATGTGCTCCTGTGATGGCCTCTGTCCCCTTCCCAAGACTTCCATCAGAATTCCCACTCTCCCAGCTGAGCACCAGCCCACAGACCCCGCACACCCTGACCTCCAGACCTGCCTCACCTTCCGCTGCACATGGAAATACACTTCCATCTCCTTCCCTTGCCCCATTTATTACCATCTTTCCAAACCACCACAGCAGGAAAAATTTGTGGTACTATTTACGCCGAGGCTGGCGTATAAATATTAGGAATTAGAGCAGTTCTCAGTGTTGACGTGCAGATTCCACCAGAGGTTGTTGGAATTGCAAAGTCAGGGCTTGGCTCCCCTGGGGAGTGCTTGGAGAGCAGAGTGAACCCTCCCCTGGTGGGGTCTGGGCAGGGGGGGGGTCTGTGTGACACACAGAAGGAGTGATCCCAACCTAATTTCCATCACAGCATCCTCAAGGGCAGATAAATGGGACAGCCTAAAGCCCACCCCTCTCGCTGCCAGGCTGAAAGAACTTACATCAGGAAAGTTCAGCTCTGCTCAACGTTTATCTAGCAGCGTTATGCGGTAAGCACACTCCTCTCTAAGATTTTTCATAGAAGTATACGGAGAGAAAGAAAGAGAAAACAATTTCTATCCCCGCTCCTTGTTTTTCCCATGTGGAATGTGTTTGGAGAATTGTTTACCTGGGGTGATTGCTTGGTTGGATTCTGGTGAGGATTGTTTGGGGCTGGTGGCCAATCCAATCCAATCCAATCCAACCCAATCCAATCCAGCCCACCTGTGGCTGGGCTCTCAGAGAGGGTCACGAGTTGTGAGTGAGTTACATTTGGTAGTTAGAAAAGTAGGTTTGTAGTTTTAGTATCTCCTGTAAATAGTAAATTAATGTATTATAGCATAGTTATAATAAAGAAACCATTCAACCTTCTGAACTAAACATCATCGTTTTTTTCCCCACTGCGTTCACCTGCATTTTACAATGGTGTTATTTACATTTGGAGAGGCCAACTTTGTCCTCAGTGGCTGCTCTGAAACCCCAGTGGCTTCAAGAAGCACTTTCAGAGTGGGTCTTCTTTCTCCCAGTGCTTTTTGGGTGCCAGGGTTAGTGCTAGCCTGGGGTCTTCAGGGGGCTTGAGGCTGCTCATGCCAACAGCAAGCAGAGATGGGTAGAAATACTCAGATTTTGACAAGCAGGTAACAAAAGATGCGGCTACAATGGACCAAAACTTGTTTCCTTGCTTAAGCAAAACCCTCTCTCAGGCTGTTCTACACTTAGGAACATGTGTCTTGTAGTTTGATGCAGCCTTTTTAATCTCTTCCAGTCTTTCTTCGTGACAGATCGTGCCTTCAGGGTGAAAAAGGTAATTTGGGAGGGGGGGGCATTTTTTTTCATGATGCTAACTACAAAATCAGGACATGCCAAAAAGACATGAATGTACATTATTTAGTTATACCGACTTTAGTTATACTTAGTTGCAGCTATATATATATCTAGTTATGCTTAGTTATACTTTCAGCTCCCCTCCATATGCATAATTAAACTCTATATGCATATATGCATAATTAAGCACTCATAGCCATTTACTCCAGCTTGGAAATCAGCACGCTGTGGTACCTGGACTAAAACACTGGGGTTGGAAGAAGAATGGTGTAAAACTGGTGCAATTCATTCCATTCTCTGACAGGTTTTTATGCTGTGTATGGAAGAGGAAAGGTTAATTCTGTTTTTGCGACTGCCCATTAAGAAAAATGAATCCTCCACACCCCGTGAAGGCACAGCCACTCCGGGAGAGATGTCACATCTCTGCTTTCAGCATGAGGACACTCAAGCAGAGATGAATGTGCACGGCTGGTGAAATATTCATGTTTTCATGAGGAATGCAGAGCAGAGAGTGACCCGGGAGCCACCACGGCACCGTGAACACGCTCAGCCCCGTGCCAGGCACCGGGAGGGAGCTGCCTCCAGCCCGTGGGAGCCCAGCACATCCCTCTGGCTGTCTCCAGACCCTGGCAGGGGGCTCAGAGACCTTGGCACGAAGTCAAAAACACCTGTGGCTTCTATTTTAGCCCGTGGAAAAAGCTGCCAACTCTGTATGAGGAATTACAAGCCACAAGGGTTTGAGTAGTGTGATATTTGAACTAACACGGGGTGGAAAAGTAGAATTTTGTGGCTTTTTAGAATGGGGTTCAGGGGACAAGATGGAGGGATTTGGGGATGTCCTGGCCTTCCTCTCCTTCTCCTTGCCCTCCATGTCTCGCTGTGCTGGTGACACTTTTCTGTTGGTTTAAGGCACAGACACACTGTCCAACACCAATGACAGACATTGGCACGTTATTGTAACCATGGCACACGGAGTTTTTGGTATAAAATGTGAACACTGCCCTGAGGGCAGACAGAATGCCATGGCTGAGCTGCTGGACAGAGCTCAGCAGGGCAGAGAGAGAATGTTCTAGATCAGGGAAAATAAACAACCTTGAGAAGCCGACCCTGCACATTCAGACTCCTCCTTTGGCTGCTCGGGCTGGGGAATGAGGAATTTTACAGTCTTGGGGTCATCCCGACACACAGAGACAGACAGACCCCGAGACCAGCCAGGCCCTCCTGCTAATTACTCTGTTAATTAGCAGTGCAGAAGGCATGCAGTGCCAGCAGGAAGGGAAATCCATCACCCCGTGTCAATGTCACCGTGGCACAGCCGGGCTGTCGCTGGCGCGCGGGGACAATCCCATCCTGCTGTCCCTTTTTCGGGGCGGGCACGGGTGGATGTGGACGTTACCAGCTCTGTCACCTGCCTCTGACACTCAGCCCTGAGGCGTCACCAGGGTGTGATCCATGCCGGGGCCGCCCTGCTGCCAGAACAGCAGCTTTTCCACCCAAAAGGCCAGCTGGGGAATCCACAGGCAGCAGCGCCCTGTCGTCCTCATGGAAATCAAAGTATTGAAAGTGAGAAAAGGGAAAATAGCTACACGCTAAAAAATATGTATCCCCTTTTGATTATAAAAATGGTAAGTGGATGTATAAGAGAAAAGAAACCAGCCAGCTCTGGAGCATTCTCCACAGCAAATAATTTCTAGCACATTGAGTTAGAGACTTTTTTATCAGCCCCTCTTACTCAGAAATTTCAAATTCATTTGATCACAAGTGGTGTATGTTTTGATGAGCCATATTTTCCCTTGCCCATTGGTAAACAGCTCTCTCAGATGCACCCAGGCACGTATGTTGTATGTTGAATTTACCACACCAAGCATGTTAAGAACCCACATGAAATTGGATTAGCCCTAATACAGAGCACTGGAATGACTAATCACTGTGTAAAACCCAATTAAATAGGATTATAAGTATAAAGAAGTGTAAATTTCCTCTTACCAGATGACATTATCCATCTACGTAAGATAACCAAGTCTGGCTTGTTTGTCTGCAAAGGTTGATAAATACTCCAGCTCTCGAGGACCTCCATGTAAACAGCATTTTCCCCCCTCAAATAACCACATTAATAATCCTGGCACTCAGCAGGGGTTGAGTGTGGAGGCCACAGGCAGTTTTCATGCCTTGTCCGCACTTCTGCTCTTCATATCACTGCTCTGATAAGCTGCACAGATGGGAAAAGGCACTCTACATCTAGAGAAGCAGTATTTCTGTACTTCCATTACTGCAGGGTCATCACCCTAAGACTGATAATCTCCAGCTGCAGAATTCCTCGCTGGCTGCTGAACTGGTCACAGCTAATTTATGAGACATCCAATTGGAAAATGACATGTGACCTCTGAAACGCACTAAAAATAAAATTATGAAAGGTGAGGAGCACCTGGGGGCAATGCACTGCTTGTAGTCCTAAGGACACTCAACATAAGGAATTTCAGTGAAGTTATTACTGTTAAAAATGTGTAAGTTTGGAGAGACCAGATTCAAGGAAAGAGAAACATCTAAGAGCATCTAATGTTCTAAGAAACACCCTGACAAAAAACATCACTGACTTTTACATGCCTCTGTGTAAGTTCTATCAATAAGAAATATCTACAAACCCCCTCCCCGGCTCTTCTGTTTTTTTAATGTGTGATTTGACACAGGGAGACAGGTTTCCATAAATATTTTACGAAGCACTGATTACTGGGGCTGATTTGCAATGTAATGGATGTCCAACAAGGTCTGGATCAGAGCAAGATGGCACTCAAGCTCCCATTTTTAACACAAAAAAAAAGAGAAACTGAGCTCATAAAACTTCTGGCAAATTAACACTGCGCAGGTACGATCCCACTCCCAAGGAGGCAAAATTCCCATTTGATTCACTGGCATCAAGATCATGACTGCAACTGTTAATATTTACTGCAATAAAGGTCAGGTAATGCTCCACTCCTTGTTATCTGTCAGATTTTGGTCTGATTGAAAGACAAAGAAGTGAAATTTTAGTAAGGAGAGCAGTAAGAAATCTGAGAACTGGCAGGGGAGAGCAGCAAGCGAGCTATTTAATGAAAACATATTGTAGTATTTATCAGTAACTGGCTACCAGATCTCTTAATACAAGCTTAAGCAAATCACCACATGTCCTTCTTGCCTCAAATGAACAGATTTTACTGACAGCTGCGACCTTCAACAGCATGTTTGTTCTGTGGTTTTGTGTTTGTTTTCGGTGACTTAGGGCATCATTCAACTCACACAGCTCAGGCTGTTTTCACTTTCTTAATGCTTGGCTCTACAAAGCCCCCTCTTCCCCCTGCTATGATCTGGGCTCACTGTATTTCATCAGAGTGTGAAACAGCACTACTAATAATAAACCCAAATCTCCAGTAATTTTTAAAGTTTAATACTCACTTGCAATATTGAATGCACGCTTCAAATATTCTACACAAGCAGAACATTTTCGTGCCTGTGTTTCTTGGAGGAGTTTTCACACCCTTGCCGTTATATTATTTATAACTCCCTTTTCCCAGGGACCAGGGAAAGTCAGCATGGGAGTCAATAAAGCAAAATTAAACTTAGGGCGGACGCACAGAAAACGCCCGATTTTAAACAACGTTCACAAAATTGTTTCAAAGTTACATCTCTAACGCACCGACTGCCTCAAAATAATTAATTTCTGCGTTAGCCCGGGGTGTTTTATGCAAAGGAAACCACAGCCATGTCCTCGCGTTCTGAACGTGCCACGAACGACAGCGTTTAAAACTTGCGCTCGCCCAGCTCCGCCAGCGTTCCGCGACCGCGCCCGGGTACCGACCTGTTCCCCGCGGGGCTTTTCTCCTCGGAGCCGCCGAGCCCGGCGCAGGCGAGCAGCAGCAGGAGCCGCAGGGCAGCGTTCCCGTCCATGGGGAGCCGCGGAGCCCCTCCACGCCCGGCACGGCAGCGCCGAGCTCCGGGGGCGGGACAGCAGCGGGGGCGGCGGCTGCGGGCGGAGCCGCCGCTCCATCCCCGCTCCGTCCCCGCTCCATCCCTGCCTCATCCCCGCTCCATCCCTGTCTCATCCCGGCTCCATCCCCGCTCCATCCCCGCTCCATCCCTGGTTCCATCCCTGCCTCATCCCGGTTCCATCCCAGTTCCATCCCTGCTCAATCCCTGCTCCATCCCTGGTTCCATCCCTGCCTCATCCCTGGTTCCATCCCCGCTCCATCCCTGCCTCTTCCCTGCTCCATCCCTGGCTTCATCCCCACTCCATCCTGGCTCCATCCCCGCTCCATCCCCTGCCTCATCCCCGCTCCATCCCCGCTCCATCCCTGGTTCCATCCCTGCCTCATCCCCGCTCCATCCCTGCCTCATCCCTGCCTCATCCCCGCTGCATCCCCGGCTCCATCCCCTGCCTCATCCCGGCTCCATCCCCGCTCCATCCCGGTTCCATCCCCGCTCCATCCCCGCTCCATCCCTGGTTCCATCCCTGCCTCATCCCCGCTCCATCCCGGTTCCATCCCAGTTCCATCCCCGCTCCATCCCCGCTCCATCCCTGGTTCCATCCCGGCCTCATCCCTGGTTCCATCCCCGCTCCATCCCCGGCCTCATCCCCACTCCTTCCTTGCCCCACCCCCGCTCCATCCCTGCTCCATCCCTGCCTCATCCCCACTACATCCTGGCTCCATCCCCTACCTCATCCCCGGCCTCATCCCCGCTCCATCCCCTGCCTCATCCCCGCTCCATCCTGGCTCCATCCCAGCTCCATGCCCTGCCTCATCCCCGCTCCATCCCCAGCCTCATCCCCGCTCCATCCCTGCCTCATCCCTGCCTCATCCCCGCTCCATCCCGGTTCCATCCCAGTTCCATCCCCGCTCCATCCCTGGTTCCATCCCTGCCTCATCCCTGGTTCCATCCCCGCTCCATCCCTGCCTCATCCCCGCTCCATCCCTGCCTCATCCCCACTCCATCCTGGCTCCATGCCCTGCCTCATCCCCGCTCCTTCTCCTGCCTCATTCCCACTCCATCCCTGGTTCCATCCCCGCTCCATCCCCTGCCTCATCCCCGCTCCATCCCTGGTTCCATCCCCGCTCCATCCCCTGCCTCATCCCCGCTCCATCCCTGGTTCCATCCCCGCTCCATCCCCTGCCTCATCCCCGCTCCATCCCTGGTTCCATCCCTGGTTCCATCCCCTCTCCATCCCCGCTCCATCCCTGGTTCCATCCCCGCTCCATCCCTGCCTCATCCCCGCTCCATCCCTGCTCCATCCCTGATTTCATCCCCGCTCCATCCCTGCTCCATCCCTGATTTCATCCCCGCTCCATCCCTGGCTTCATCCCCACTCCATCCCCGCTCCTTCTCCTGCCTCATCCCCGCTCCATCCCCGCTCCATCCCCGCTCCATCCCCACGCCATCCCTGGTCCCTTCCCCGCTCCATCCCCGCTCCATCCCCGCTCCATCCCCTGCTTCATCCCTGCTCCTTCTCCTGCCTCATCCCCGCTCCATCCCTGCTCCTTCCCCGCTCCTTCTCCTTCCTCATCCCTGCTCCTTCCCCGCTCCATCCCTTGCCCAATCCCCGCTCTTTCCTTGCCCCATTCCCGCTCCATCCCCACTCCTTCCCCGCTCCATCCCTTGCCCAATCCCTGCTCTTTCCTTGCCCCATTCCCACTCCATCCCCACTCCTTCCCCGCTCCATCCCTTGCCCCATCCCCAATCCCTGCCCGCTCCATCCCCGCTCCAGCCCCACTAACGCCGCCCTCCAAGTGCCCCCCGCACCTCCCAGACAGCTCCTGAATCAATGATCACTCGGTCTGGGGAGATTGTGCCCGGGTGAGAGCTGCTTGCTAAGGGGGAAACGGAATAGCATCAGAGGGGCTCTGAAGTTGTCAGCGTTCAGGAGCACACTTAAATCACGGGACGTGATTCTGTGCGGGTGCTTTTATTGCAGAGCTCTGGGAATCGGGGGTGCAGACCCAAATCTGACTCCCACATGGCTCTCACGCTGAACATACTTAATATTCTATCCTTATGGAACTTGCATATTAATTATTAAACTTATATTGTTCTGCTGTATACATTGACCTTATTCAAGCATGAGTTTCTCCTGATCTTTCTCAAGCCCCTGACCACAGTTTCTCATGATTATTCTTACGATTAAATAGTACTTATATCTAATTACTAAACAATTATTGCATCTAACAATTATATAATTTATTATATACTGGTTACACAGGTGCAGCTCTAGCAAGCACAAGGCCTAGACTTTCCCAGGGTATTTTCCCAGGGCCTACTAAGCCTAACTTTCCTTCTAACTCCCCAGATCCCCATGATTTTAAAACCCTTTTACTATCAAAGTCATACTGAGGTTCACTTCTCATCTGTATTAACCCTAGCCTTAAAGTGAGGTGAGGGTGATGTTTACAAGCAGCTCTGGAATTTCTCCTTCTGTTCACAGAAAGAACTGCATGTATTCTGAGGTCTTATCCTGTCCTATAATTATCTTATAATATCTTACGTCATCTACATATTACAAAGATGAGATAGATATATGTATGTTAAATATCTTAACTGATATTATGACTTAACTGATAATATGACTTAACTGATATGAAAGCAAGATACTACAAGCTTGGGAGCCAAATATTCGGAAGCAGTTTCCTTTCTTCAACACTAATGCAGTGCATTCCAGCTGTCTGGATCAATTCTTTCAGCACTTTGAATTCTAAAATTACTGAGCAGTTTGGGTTGGAAGGGATCCTAAAACTCATCCAGTGCCACAGGCAGGGACACCTCCCACTGCCCCAGGTGCTCCAGCCTGGCCTTGGGCACTGCCAGGGATCCAGGGGCAGCCCCAGGAACAATTCCTGATTCCCTGTATCCCTGCCCTGTGGCAGTAGGAAGCTCTAGGCCAGCTGTGAAATGCCCACAGAATTGCAGTGTCTGTGTTTCAGATCGAGACACCGAAGCCCCCACACATCGCTGCGACTACGGGGGGTTGGCTCGGGGTGGTCCTCGAGAGATCTGCGGGTCAGACACGCTGGTACCCCTAAGAACCACGGATCCATAGAATGGTTTGGGCTGGAAGGGACCTGGGAAGTCATGTAGTTCCAAAACCCTTAAATATCAGGCAGGACAGAGCCATACACGACCCTGCAGGCATCAGACACCCAGTCCTGTCCTGCTAGCTGCTGATGGCACCACCAGGGAGGCTTCACCTTGCTGATTAGGAGCTCCTGCCTGTGGCATTCCAGACATTAGAGACTGACTGGGGCTTTGGCATTGTAATCATTAAAAGGGATTTGCCATCTCAATTCATTTCTCCTTCTGGGATGCAGAGGGTATCTGCTCATCTGAGAAATCCCCCAACAGCTTGTCCTCCGTTGAGCGGCTTCTATCCAATTTAAGGAGGAGAAAAGATGCTTATGTGAGAATCCCAGATTGAAAAATGAGATGAGGGAATGTAGGATTAAGCAGAAACCACTTGAAGATAACCCCTAAATTTTCTGAGAAGCATCAGCAATGCATGATGCTAAAGTTAGAGCAATTACACCAGAAGAGACACACGGCTCAGTTAAAAAAAATTTTAGCAGCCCATGGAAGGGACAGAAGTGTCACACACTTTTCTAAACACACAATTAGTGAGGTCACTAATGTCACTGCCTGATGCCTCAGCACTCCTGGCTCCTGAATAAATGGAGGGAGAGGCACAGAGGGGCTTTCAGTTGGTGCCTTGAGATTTGATCCACGTGCGTCCGTTTCCCAAGCATTCCTCATCCACTTGGGAGTAAAAGCTAAGAAATAAACACTCTGAAATACAAACCAGTAGGGGCCAAAATAATAAAAGAAAATGTGTCCTTTGAGGGCAGACAAAGTAGCATGAACAATACACGGCAGGCCACAGGTAAAGTCAGCACAGGCTGAACCCCAGATGATTCTTTGTGACAACTGAATGCACCTTTAGCTGCATTTCCACCCCCCGTGTTTCCATTTATCAATTTATATCTGTTTTCTTGGACCACCATTTCACCTCAGAAAAAATATTGCAAATTTGCTCAGGAAAAATGGAGCGGGGGGGTGTTGCAGGCATGGGTTAAGCCAAAATAAATCAGTGAAAATATCCTGACTCTCTCACTGTATATTAATTCTAGGGGTACTGATAGTAAATCATTAATCAGCAATCAACTGAAATACCAGTGAAGCGAAGAGCAAGAGTAAAAGCCTTTCCTTGCCCCTTGACTCTTGCTGATAGTAACAACAAATCAACATTTCTTAAAAATGCTGCATTTTTATGAGGTTCAAGCATAAGGAAATACACTTGGTACCTGAAAAGAAATTAGATCCTCATTCTGGTGAAGAATGATGACAAAATCAGCATCTCCAAGTTGCTGGGGTCTGTAAGAAATTCTGAGCAGAGCCTTGCATGCAGCAGTCCTGACAAGGGCGTGATTAGGGGAGCTCCTGTGATACCTTATTTTGAATTGCTGTTGCAATTTTGCCTGGTTTATGTTGAGATCTACCAGAAGAAGCTTCGTCCTTGAACTTTTGGTGGCCACAAGTGAACCACCTGCCGGGCAAAGTCAGTAGGAAGTCAGCAGAATCCCAGAGTCCCAGCACCACTGAGGCTGGAAAATCCCTCTCAGACACTGAGCCCCAGCTGTGCCCCCATCCCCACCTTGTCCCCAGCCCAGAGCTCCGAGTGCCACCTCCAGGAATTCCTGGGACACCCCCAGGGACGGGCACTCCAACCCTCCCTGGGCAGTGCCAAGGCCTGAGCCCCCTTTCCATGGGGAAATTCCTGCTGCTGCCCACCCTGAGCCTGCCCTGGCCCGGCCTGAGGCCGTTCCCTCTTGCCCTGTTGCTTGCAGCCTGCAAGATGGGCTGTGCTAGGCTGAAAAGTGCCCGGTATTCCAAGCAAGCTGCTGTTTATCATCTTTTTCCCCCCACCATTTGGAGATGAGCTGTTGGTTGTGGCTACTCCTGATGCAGAACTCCTCCTCTGGTGCCTGCACACCTCTCACTCATTAGCCTCAATATTGACTTTATTCTTATTTGTTGTCTCAAATCAGACATGTGGTTTTAACTGTTATTTATTTCAGCTATTAAACTGTTCTTTATCTGAACCCATTTTTGGTACCATCCCCTTCCAGGAGAGGGAGAGGAATGAGGCTGTGTGGTGTTTAGCTGCAATCTGGTGATCAGACAAGGTGCCACTTGTCTGCTCCCCATCTCCTAGCCAGGCAGCCCAGGCATTCCCACCCCCAGGCAGGAGGCACTGCAGCTCTTACTGTTCTCTAAACAATGGTTTGTTTGGGTTTGTTTTTTTTTTTGGTTGGTTTTATTTTTTGTTTGTTTTGGTGTTTTTTGGTTTTTTTTTTTTTTTTTTTTTTTTTTTTAATCTACCTCGCAGGAAAGTTAATTGCATTCAGTTGAAGCCAGTGCAAAGGCTCACAGTTCTGTCAGGGCTGTGAAGCAAGTGAGAGTGACAGGCCAGACGTGGCACCCCAGCCACCCCCGGTGTGTCACCGCTGCCCAGCCAGCCCCCGTCACACAGAGTGACCAGATGGACACTCGTGGAGACCCTGGGATGACGGCAGTGCTGCAGGAACTGTGCAGAGGCTGGGTTTGCATGGCACCAGGATGGACAATTTATCGTCTCCGAGGGCACACAGAGCACCAATCATTTCCAGCTGTTTGCAGTTACCTCCCGGCGCCATCTCAGGTCACCACGAGGCTTCCTAAATTAACCAAAGCCGCGAGGTGTCAGCCCCTTCACAGGCATCAGCACTGAACACATCACCTTTTAAATCTAATGACATCATTGCTGCTCTGATTCACAGTGCACCGACATTGCTACGGAAGCACGGGCGGAAGACTGGCCTTAAAATACACAAAAATCTTGTCTCAGTTCCTACACCACCCTCCCTCTGGGAAACTAACCAGGCCAAAAAGCATCCCTCTGGGATAGGATGCAAGAATTAATCCTTCTACAACCCTTTGCTGCTTCCCTGGCAGGGTGGGCAGGCCCTGGCACCGCTGGGGCTGCCCCTGGATCCCTGGCAGTGCCCAAGGCCAGGCTGGACACTGGGGCTGGGAGCACCTGGGACAGTGGGAGGTGTCCCTGCCATGGCAGGATGGGATTTGGGGTTCCATCCATCCCAAAATAGTCTGGGATTCTGGGATCACCTTTTTGGGTCCCACATCCCCGAAGGATCCCATCCCTGTGGAATTCCCCGTGCGGACTCCAGGCCTTCCTGCACCTTCAGGGAAGGGCTGGTGGTGGGGGTGGAAAACCACCCCAAAACCTGCCCCCCACAAAAATCCCAGCGTGTGCCACAACCCAGCTGTCCCCGGCTGTGCAGCACCACGGGACGCCCGGCATCAGAGATCAGATTAGGCGGGGAGTTTCAGGGTAAGAGGTGGGATTTTGGGTGGATTTGTCTGCTTGGCCAAGCGAGACATTTAATTTTAGAATTAAATCTGCTTATCTGGCAGCGCTCCCCAAAGCTGCCCAGAGTGCCCTGAGGGCTGTGCCCAGGAGGGGAGTTCTGCAGAAAGGAAGGAGTCTCAGACTCTCTGTGGTCAGCTTGGTTTGGGTTGGACACTAGTGGTCACCTTGCTCCAACCCCCTGTCCCTCCAGGGACACACCTTGGGGCCACCTGTGCCTGCACACCTCTCACTCGTTAGCCTCAATATTGACTTTATTCTTATTTGTTGTCTCAAATCAGCCACGTGGTTTTAACTGTTTTTTATTTCAGCTATTAAACTGCTCTTCATCTGAGCCCATTTTTTGGTACAATTCCCTTCCAGGAGAGAGAGGGAGAGGAATGAGGGAGAGGCTGTGTGGTGTTTAGCTGCAATCTGGGGTTAAAACATGACATATTGGATTAAAAAAAAAAAACAGCAACAAAAAAAAAAAAAAAAAAAGCGCAGTAATTTTGAGGAATGTGGTGAAACAAAGAAAATCTGTCTTAACAGAAGTGTCCCAAAATCCTGGTGTAGTTTAAAAAGAAAGAGCAAACCCCATAGTAGCTCCATGGCAAACCATCTCTTTCCCAGATCTTGACCTTTTAACGAATAATAAACAATAACAATAATAACAAATACCAATAAATACCATTTTTCCATGGTATATTCATGATACATTCACCAACTGTCTTCCTAGTCAGCTTTTAAGCATTCCTAGTATTCCTAACTTTGTAAAGCAAAGCTGCAGCATTTCCACAGAGACAAAATGGAAATTACCAAACGACAGCTGCATTCCAACACTGGAACTGCATCTCCAAGAGCTGTCTTTTATAACAGTAACGTTTTTCTCCTCAGAGTGTTGATGGGGTTTATGGTTTTGCCCGGGATTGCTTGGGGTTTCTTTTGCAGGGGGAGGTTGGATTTTTTACCATATTTAGATTTTTTTTTTTTTCAGTATTTACTATATAAAGGCTGAATGTAAACGCAGCCCTACGTAAACGCACACAAAATGTGTATTTTTCCACTTAAGCCGTGGAGCACAGGCTGTTGTAGATGTCGGCGAACCCGATGGGAAGAATGATGATGTCTAACTCCATTTCAGAAGGCTGAATGATTTCTTTATTATAATTATGTTATAATACATTAATATGCTATATGAAAGAGGATACTAAATATTGCATGCTACTTTCTCTAACTATCATATCTAACTAACTCACAACTCGTGCCCCTGTTCTCCAGAGCCCAGACACAGGTGGATCCATCAGGCCCAAACAATCCACCATGATCCAACCAAGCACTCACTCAGGGTAAGCAATTCTCCAAACACATTCCACAAGAGAAAAACAAGGAGCAGAAATAGAAATTGTTTTCTCTTTCATTTCTCTCCGTGCACCTCAATAAAAAATCCTGAGAGAGAGAGAGAAATGTGCTTGCCACACACAGGCTGTGTTAAGAATTATGTTTTTACATCCAATTAGAGCCTCTCCAGAGTCATCCCCGAAAGGGAAGGGAGCGCTCATGATTTGGACGGGTGCAGCGTGGACTGCAGCAGCTGTCAGAAATGAGAAATACAAGCTCGTCTCTGCTACAGGACTTCACCCCCTGCAGATCTGCTCAGGGGCACGGCGGAAATTAAAGCCACAATGCCCCTGGATCCCTGGGCAGCGCCCAAGGCCAGGCTGGACAGGGCTGGGAGCAGCCTGGGGCAGTGGGAGCTGTCCCTGCCGTGGCTGGGGGTGGCACCGGGTGGGATTTAGGGTCCCTCCCAACCCAAACCACTCCATCGTTCCGTGAAAAAGCTGCAAGTAAGAATCACAGAGCCACAAAACCAGTCAGTCCAACTGTGAGAAACGCGTGTTTCACGACACGCGTTACTAAACAAATAAATGTTAAATTGAATACTGTATGTGTTACGGAGGGTTATTTTGTAGTACTGTGTTGATCCTTTTTAAGTGGTGTGTTAAATAAATAAAGTTTTAGGTTACAACGTAATGTTAAAATAGAAACTATGAGATGTAAGATATTTTACTAGCTCAAGAAAGGGGATGAGATAATCAAGAAACTCTTCACACAGAGATAACAGCGACAGGAAACCTGAAGAGTTACAGCCTCCTTATCAGAAAAGACAAACATCCTTCCACCTTCTCTCCTCTTTATGGAACCACCAGGATTAAGGGGAAGAAGCTGACAAAAACCAGGAAAATTCTTAATTTACAAGGAATTTATGCACCATGTATGAGATGTATGAACATGCAACAGGCTGTTGCTTTTAAGGGTTGTTCCTTTGTTCACAAGGCATTTTTTTGGCAGCTCAGTGCCCAAAAACATCCAGACGTCCGAAATTCTTTGCTTTTTATTGTCTCCTAGTGTCCTAATCCTCACTGTCCAAATTCTTATTACTCTAATTTCATTACTATTTTTATAACTATTTTATTTCTAATTAACTTTTAAGATTTTAAAAACCAAGTGATTGGCGTTTTTCACAGGTTGATGCCAGTTTTGGTTTGTGTGGAAAACACCAATCACTTGGTTTTTTTTTAAATTTTTAAAGTTTAATAATAATAAAATGGTTATAAAAATAGTAATACAATTAGAGTAATAAAAATTCAGAGTTAGGACAATTACAAGACAATAAAAAGCAAAGAATTATTGACGTCCGGATGCTGTCGGGCACTTAAGCCACGACAAGCATGCCTTGTGAACAAAGGAATAACCTTAAAAGCAAGAGCCTGTTGCATATACAAAACACTTCATGATTATGCATATATTTTATTTAAAACAAGAACTTCGTCTGGTACTTGTCAAAAAGTTTCTGTTAATTCCCAGGAGCCTTTGAGTCTCAGTCAGGCTGGAAGAAGTTAATTTTTGTTGATAAGGAAAGCCATAAATTCCTCTCCTCTGGAAAATTTAGGGGTTTCTGTAATTGTTATCCTTGTGCGAAGAATTCCTTGATTATCCCATCTCTTTCTTGAGCTAGTTTAAAAGTATCTTACATAGTATAGTTCCTATTTTAACATTGTGTTACAACCTAAAAATACATTCAACACACTACTTGAGAGCATTAATACAGCACAACTTTCCAACGCTACACATGTAATATTCATTGCAACATCTGCGAAAAGCCAGTCATAAAATACGCGTTTTTCACAAAGGGAGAAACGCGCTCAGCGCAACCAAAGGCGCAACGCTCCACAAAAGCGAGCGCCCCGGCGCGCGTGCGACAGGAGACGCCCCTCCGCCCGCACAAGCGGTGCGCTAATAAATCAATGCCCGTTTTTTTCTTCGCCCAGCTCTGCTTCCAAGGCTTTATTTCCCAATTTTCCGCCAGGCCAGAACAGGCCCGCGGCCCTCAGCGGGATGGGGTCCTTCCTGCACCGCCCCGCCGGGACTCGAACCCGCGGCCTCTCCCCTCGCCGGGCCGCCCCTCGCGGTGCCGGTCGGCTTTCGAGCCAGGCGCGGCGCGGGCAGCCCGCGCGGGTCCTGCGGGGCGCGGCTATAGGCGGCGGGCGCGGAGCCTCCTCCCTCTTTTCTCGCTCGGCAGCCGCGCGGAGAAGATGGGTGAGCGCCGCTCCGCGCCGGCAGCGCGGCCGGCGGTGGGGCCGGGGCTTGTGCTTGCGGCACGCCCGGCGGCGCTCCGCAGGCGCTGCCCGCCCTCCCGCAGCCGGCTGGGTTGCGGCGCGGAGCGGCGCCGCGGGCCGTGAGGCCGCGTCCGCCATTACCCGCCGCATGGCCCTCACGCCGCCTCCCCCTCACGGCTCCTTCCCCTCCTCACGCCGGCCCCGTCTCGCCTTGCAGGGAAGTGCCGAGGCCTCCGCACCGCTCGGAAGCTGCGCAGCCACCGCCGGGACCAGAAGTGGCACGACAAGCAGTACAAGAAGGCGCACCTGGGCACGGCGCTGAAGGCCAACCCCTTCGGGGGAGCTTCGCACGCCAAGGGCATCGTCCTGGAGAAAGTGTGCGTGCTCCTCCCGGGCTGGAATGGGCGGCCCAGAGCCGCCGGGAGGCAGCTCCCGCCGAGGATGGGGAAGAATAGGGATTCGGGTGGTTTTTTGGGGTTTTTTTGTTGGTTTTTTTTTTTGGTGGTTTGTTTGTTTTTGGTTTTTTTTTTGTTTTTTTTTTTCCAGAAGTGGGGGGGGGGGGGGGGGGAAATTAGTTTAAAAAGGATGGGAGGGGTTGGCTCAACTTGCAGCAAAATGAGAAACGTTTGGGGTTTTTTTTTTTAAAAAAACCGGGAAATCCAGGATTTGTGGCAAGAATTAGAGAAAATGAATTTCTTTTAAAAGTAAGAAAAAATAGGGAATTTTAGTTAAATATCAGGGAAAAGCCAAGGTTGTTTTTTTTTTTTTTATTGTATAGGTGATAATCTGGATTATTTTTGCGCAAATGGAAAGGAAATAGTGTGTGTCATAAATCCTTCCTTTTTTTTCCTCCTCTTCAGTAATTTATTAATTTCATTGGGATGCTGCCACAGCTGTGGTTTTGGGGCACTGTCTATGATTTCGATCGTTTTGGGCTGTTTTTTTTTGTTTAGAGTTTTAGTGAATTATTCCGGGGATGATCTAAGTTTCTGTTAGGCTTAGGAAGTGGTATTTTTACGGGTTCAAGCATAAATCTAGATTAATGTATATTAATTATTAATTCAGTACTTCTCAACAGCTCACGGGTGTTGGGATACAGGTACCATTTACGCTGAATACGAGGTAAAAAGGTTAATTTTGCGTCGATTAGTGCCCCTCCCGGCCCTGGCCACGCTGATTCCTTTGCTGGTCGCTTCCCTTTGCAGGGGGGTAGAAGCCAAGCAGCCCAACTCTGCCATCAGGAAATGTGTCAGGGTGCAGCTCATTAAGAACGGCAAGAAGATCACGGCTTTCGTCCCCAACGACGGCTGCCTGAACTTCATCGAGGTAACCGCCTGAAACAGTGGCGAGGGGAGGGGAAATGAGGTGTGAAAAGCGGATTCATTGCGCTGTTGGGTCGTAAACCCGTGGAGGGGGCGGGGGTTTTGTGCCTTCCCCAGGCCGTGCTGGGGCAGGTGTTTGGGGCTGGCTCTGGTGCTCACAGCCTGTCCTGTCCCAGGAGAACGACGAGGTGCTGGTGGCCGGGTTTGGGCGCAAGGGCCACGCCGTGGGCGACATCCCGGGCGTGCGCTTCAAGGTGGTCAAGGTGGCCAACGTGTCCCTGCTGGCCCTCTACAAGGGCAAGAAGGAGAGACCCAGGTCGTAAATCCTCGCCGGTCTGACAGGAACACCAATAAAATCTCGGGTTTTAAAGGAGTTCTCTGCTTCTCATTCTCATCTCTGCTGCAGGAGATGGGGCAGTCACAGAAATGTTCCCATTAAAACATTAAATTTATCCGTAGATGTGGCTAAAGGAAAAGTCCAGATTTATTCAGGGGGTGCTCACAGAAATATCAAATTTCTCCCTAGATGTGGCCAAAAGGAAAAGCCCAAATTTATTCAAGGGGTGCTGCAGGAGATGGGGCGGTCACAGAAATCTTTCCATTAAAATATCAAATTTCTCCCTAGATGTGGCCAAAAGGAAAAGCCCAAATTTATTCAGGGGGTGGTGCAGGAGATGGGGCGGTCACAGAAATATTCCCATTAAAATATTAAATTTCTCCCTAGATCTGGCCAAAGGAAAAGCCCAAATTTATTCAGGGGGTGCTCACAGAAATGTTCCCATTAAAATATTTCTCCCTAGATCTGGCCAAAAGGAAAAGCCCAGGGGGTGCTGCAGGAGATGGGGCGGTCACCGAAATGTTCCCATTAAAATATTTCTCCCTAGATGTGGCCAAAGGAAAAGCCCAGATTTATTCAGGGGGTGCTGCAGGAGATGGGGCAGTCACAGAAATCTTTCCATTAAAACATCAGATTTCTCCCTAGATGTGGCCAAAGGAAAAGCCCAAATTTATTCAGAGGATGCTCACAGAAATCTTCCCATTAAAATATTTCTCCCTTCATCTGGCCAAAGGAAAAGCCCCAAACCTTAATGTTGTTCCCTTTAGGACTGCTAATCAGGAATCAAACTGTCCCCTGAGGCCGTGAAGAACTGCATGAATTTTAATGCAAAATTGTGAAAAAGAGCCTTCCTCACATGGAAAATGGTCTGTGGGAGTGGTGTTTGTGGCAGTGCTGGTCTCGGGTGTGAGCATCGGCACAGAACTCACCAGGTGTGGGCCATGAAGGGGTCATTGAACCATCTGCCCGGCCCAGAGAGTTTTCACCTTTTTGAGTACAAATTAACTGCTTATTTTGGGGCAAGTCTGCCCAATTTGAAGACACCTGTTGCAGTACAGTAGTGCTGTGCACTGACTTGAATTTTCACCTGCTTAGCCAGATTAAAAAATCCACAGTTCAACAGTTTCTTAATGCAGTAAAACCTCAAAACGTTTATTTGGCTGAAGTCAGGGTGAACCATTGCCTCGTTAGAACCGCAGTTGGTCTGCGTGGTGAGGGAAAGGCTCTGATACAAATAATTCACTTATTGGAACAGGAATTCATGTGAGAATTCAGTCATTTATACCACGGTGGAAAAGGAATCTAAGAATACGTTCAGAATCTCCGCCGAGGTTTGTGTAGTCCAGCTCCTGGGGGAGGCGGGAGGGAAGGGGACTGTCCCCACGCCAACTTCTGCGTCTCCAAACTCCAGAGGAGCGTTCAGCCGTGCTGTCGTGAGGCCCTGTCGCCACCAGATGTCGCGACAGGAGCAGGGAGCAGGACAGCGGAAAGGGAAATGCTCGAGCCGAGAAGCTGCGTGGCTTGTGACTAAGGGAACGGGCAAATTCGGGCAAACCCGGGGCTCCAGAGAGGCACGGGAGCAGCCCCGGGCTGGATCCGGGCTGGGCTGAGCACAGGGAGCAGCCCTGGGGCTGCTGTGGGCACAGCTGGGACCCCAAAGCCTGAGCTGGGCTGAGCCCAGAGCCCAGAGCCTGTGCTGGGCTGAGCCCAGAGCCCAAAGCCTGTGCTGGGCTGAGCCCAGAGCCCAAAGCCTGAGCTGGGCTGAGCCCAAAGCCCAAAGCCTGAGCTGGGCTGAGCCCAGAGCCCAGAGCCTGTGTTGGGCTGAGCCCAGAGCCCAAAGCCTGAGCTGGGCTGAGCCCAGAGCCCAAAGCCTGAGCTGGGCTGAGCCCAGAGCCCAAAGCCTGTGTTGGGCTGAGCCCAGAGCCCAAAGCCTGAGCTGGGCTGAGCCCAGAGCCCAGAGCCTGTGCTGGGCTGAGCCCAGAGCCTGAGCTGGGCTGGGCTGAGCCCAGAGCCCAAAACCTGAGCTGGGCTGAGCCCAAAGGCTGAGCTGGGCTGAGCCCAGAGCCCAAAGCCTGAGCTGGGCTGAGCCCAGAGCCCAAAGCCTGAGCTGGGCTGAGCCCAGAGCCCAAAGCCTGAGCTGGGCTGAGCCCAAAGCCTGTGCTGGGCTGAGCCCAAAGCCTGTGCTGGGCTGAGCCCAAAGCCTGAGCTGGGCCGAGCCCAGAGCCCAAAGCCTGAGCTGGGCTGAGCCCAGAGCCCAAAGCCTGAGCTGGGCTGAGCCCAAAGCCTGTCCTGGGCCGAGCCCAAAGCCTGAGCTGGGCCGAGCCCAGAGCCCAAAGCCTGAGCTGGGCTGAGCCCAGAGCCCAAAGCCTGAGCTGGGCTGAGCCCAGAGCCCAAGGCCTGAGCTGGGCTGAGCCCAGAGCCCAAAGCCTGAGCTGGGCTGAGCCCAGAGCCCAAAGCCTGAGCTGGGCTGAGCCCAAAGCCTGAGCTGGGCTGAGCCCAGAGCCCAAAGCCTGAGCTGGGCTGAGCCCAGAGCCCAAAGCCTGAGCTGGGCTGAGCCCAGAGCCCAAAGCCTGAGCTGGGCTGAGCCCAGAGCCCAAAGCCTGAGCTGGGCCGAGCCCAGAGCCCAAAGCCTGAGCTGGGCTGAGCCCAAAGGCTGAGCTGGGCTGAGCCCAGAGCCCAAAGGCTGAGCTGGGCTGAGCCCAGAGCCCAAAGCCTGAGCTGGGCTGAGCCCAGAGCCCAAGGCCTGAGCTGGGCTGAGCCCAGAGCCCAAAGCCTGAGCTGGGCTGAGCCCAGAGCCCAAAGCCTGAGCTGGGCTGAGCCCAGAGCCCAAAGCCTGAGCTGGGCCGAGCCCAGAGCCCAAAGCCTGAGCTGGGCTGAGCCCAAAGGCTGAGCTGGGCTGAGCCCAGAGCCCAAGGCCTGAGCTGGGCTGAGCCCAGAGCCCAAAGCCTGAGCTGGGCTGAGCCCAGAGCCCAAAGCCTGAGCTGGGCTGAGCCCAGAGCCCAAAGCCTGAGGTGGGCTGAGCCCAAAGCCTGAGCTGGGCTGAGCCCAGAGCCCAAAGCCTGAGCTGGGCTGAGCCCAAAGCCTGAGCTGGGCTGAGCCCAGAGCCTGAGCTGGGCTGAGCCCAGAGCCCAAAGCCTGAGCTGGGCTGAGCCCAGAGCCCAGAGCCTGAGCTGGGCTGAGCCCAGAGCCCAAAGCCTGAGCTGGGCTGAGCCCAGAGCCCAAAGGCTGAGCTGGGCTGAGCCCAGAGCCCAAAGCCTGAGCTGGGCTGAGCCCAGCGGGGGCAGCAGGGCAGGGGGGATTCTGCCCCTCTGCCCCTCAGCTCAGAGCCCACCTGCAGAGCTGCCCCAGCCCTGGGCCAGCCCAGGGAGGAGCTGGAGCTGCTGCAGCCAGGCCAGAGGAGGCTCCAGGATGAGCAGAGGGATGCAGCAGCTCTGCTGGCAGGAAAGGCTGGCACGGCTGCCATTGCTCAGCCGGGCAGGAGAAGCTTTGGGCTGAGCTCAGCGTGGCCTTGCAGGGCCTGAAGGGGCTGCAGCAAAGATGGAGAGAGACAATTGCCAAGGGCTGCAGGGACAGCACACAGGGAATGGCTCCCACTGCCACAGGGCAGGGCTGGATGGGACATTGGCAGTCAGGAATTGTTCCCTGGCAGGGTGGGCAGGCCCTGGCACAGCTGGGGCTGCCCCTGGATCCCTGGCAGTGCCCAAGGCCAGGCTGGGAGCACCTGGGACAGTGGGAGGTGTCCCTGCCGTGGCTGGGGTGGCACTGGGTGGGCTCTAAGTCCTTTCCCACTCCAGCCAAACTGTGATTCTGTGGTTGTGCCAGTGCCCAGGAATAGCTTGTGTTACCTGGACACTGCAGGAATAACTCAGATTAAAATGAGCTGAGCAAAGCATCACCAAATCATTACTAGGGAGCGTTAGAGCCTAAAAAATATATATTATGTAACCAAACATCCTCCAAAGCAGAGGCGAATCCCCAGCTGGCCACGTTTTCTACCTCATCACCAAAAGTAATTAATATTTTCACTTATTAAAGCAGCTGGCCAACCATGTGACACCAGCAACACCTGACTGAACAACCGTGCTACTACAGGAGATGTTGTTTTGTAAGGCACTTGAGGAAGGTGTTAAGAGGGTGCTCCATAAATCCATTCTCTGTTCAAACACAGCACGGAAATCCCCTCTGCCTTTAAGGTGAATTTGTCTTCAGGAGGTGACAGCTACAACAAGCTCTCAAGTGGGGAACTGAAAGCTTCCTCGTGGTGCAGGGTTTTTTAAGATTTTCATGAAATCCAAGAGATAACAACCTGTGTGACACCTTCCTAATCCTGAGCACTCAATACAGGGTTCCTTTTGCAGCTCTCAGCTTCAGGTTTTTTTTTTTTTTTTTTTTTTTATTCTAGGTGGTAAGAATTTATTGCTAAAAAATGCAGCAGATTCCTTGAAACACTTTTAAAAGCCTACATGTTGTTAAAAATAGGTATAAATACCCATACACACGCTGTTCTCTAGAAGAGAGTATTTCTGAGGGAATAATTGTAACTTCACCATTCAGAGGGAAGAGCAATCGTCCTTCCTTTGTGCTGGAACTGAATTTATACGTGTGCAGTATAAATACAGATGTCCAAACAGACTCATGAAACCATCACCACAGCAAAGAAAGAGGGGGAAAAAAAGTTATTGAGCAAGATTCGCTGAAATTCATGGAGTTGTAGCAAGAATTGATACTGATTACGTGGCTGTATTTAGCTGTAATTAAGTAGCTCCACATTTCCTGCGTGGAAAGGAATGCTCCTGTTAGTAAGCAAAGCCAGGCAAGCTCAAATCTCCTGGCAGGGCGTTAAATTCTTACCTGGTCGTGCTGACACAAATGAGGGATTATGTACGTGGCTACCAACTGCACCCCCTAGAAAAACACGTTTCTTTGGCTTAGGTGAACACATAAAATTAATTCCTCTTGATGATTCTGGCCACCCAGGGCAGGTTTGAGACTGTTCTCTGTTACAAGAGCTCCCCAGAAATAAAGAACCTCCCCTGACGTGCCTTCCCAGACTAGCAAAGATGAACAACTGAGCAAATTTACAAATCTAAACTGGAAATTTTCTCCTTGGTAGGACGCAGGAGTTCAGACAATGCATGTAGACAAAAACCCAAGCTCAGGTCTAAGGATCTTCAATAGTTTCACTAAATAGTGAATCACAACATAAAATATAATTACAAAACAGTGCCACGATTCACTTGATTTTTTTTTAATTATATAATTTTCATGCATAAAAATTCAGTTAAGATATCCTAAGTCATCCAGGCATAAATGTAAACAGGAAATTGGTTGCCTACCTCCCACCCCAGCCATTAAAAAGGAGATATCCAAACAGGCTTATTTATCTCCCAAATATTTATGTTAGCCTGTATTTGTTCCTCTGTCTAACCTCCATGTATTTCTACTAACTGAGCTGAATTTTGGTTTTCCAGGCAAATTTCAGGGACACACTGATACTGATGAGACACTGCACTGTCCCCTCGCTGTTTGAGCCCAGTGTAATGCCCTGGCCAAATAATCCTCCTCTTTCTTTGCAAATGGTGAATTAAGGTAGAAAGCAATGGGTGTTGAGACTTGTTCCATGTAAAATACAAATATTTATTTTCCTTTACACATAAATTCCACATTTTGAAGATTGAGTGCTTCTACTGTTCCAGGGTACCAGAAGTGAAGATCACAGAACAGGGGTGAACATTTAACAGCTCTTAAACGTGCTGTTATCTCCATTTGTTGATTCTTCCTCCTGAGTCTCACTTAAATTTAGAAATGGGCTGTGGATGCAATTATCCAGCACGTGTTACCAAAAGTGTTACAAAAACCAATGTAGCTGCGAGCCATATTTTGTAAATCTTACATGGGAAAGATGGCTTTCCAGGTTGATATGACACAGAACAAAATAAACAATGTGCTTTAATTATTAATTACAAATGTCTGGCAAACAAATTCCGCACCCATGGAATTTGAAGGACTGCACTCTGCATTCCATATCCACCAATGGCAAGTAGTGGAAGTTAAAAACATAATCTGAAAAAACAGAATCTGGGATGCATTTCACACTCCCAGCTCTGACGTGGCACACCCTAGACTCTGCGTGCAAGTGACAATTGCTGAATGCACAGAGTAAAATCTGTGTTCCAGTGTCAGCTGCTCAGACTCTGTTTTACACTGGAAATAAAATGGGACTGGGAGAGAAGCCAGGATGGGTTGTAGGGAAGCTCCTCGTAATCTGGTTCTCAGTGGCAGCACCACCAGGCAATTCCCCAAAAACCAACAGCTGTCAGGGGAGGCCGCAGAAGCAGTGCAGGGTAGGGAGCAAACCTGTGAACAACCACAGCTACAAGGAGAAACACTAACTGGGAACAGCAGCAGCTCCTGGGGGGCACGGAGAGCTTCCCTGGCGGGCAGCGGAGCACGGCAGAGCCAGATATTCCCACACGGCTGCTCCAGGCACCTGAGCTCCAGAGCTGGACCTGCTCGCTCAGCGCAGGCTCCGAGGGCTCTGTTTGTGACAGCCCCGACCCCGTTTGCTCCCTGGGGTGTGATGTGTGGGGGATATTCCCGGGATGAGGATGTTCTGTGCGCTGGGCAACACGGGCTGGTCGCTCACCAGGCTCTGGTGGAGAAGGTGGCTCCCAGGTGAAGCAGCCTCAGCCCACACCCTTGGCTGCCACAAGCTCACGCCGCGTCCCACGAGCGTTCCTCTGTGTTTATACTGCATTTTCTGCCCCACAGATGGTGCAGATTTTCTAGGGGTAAGTGGATCCAGCAACTCTGGCTCTGGCTTGTGCATCTGTGTGCAGCCTCAGCAAGGGCAGAGGCACAGGGAGGCAGGAGTGACTTCAGGGGAGGCCAGGCCTGGGTGCTGCTGGGGAGGTGCTCCCACAGCTGCAGCCAATTCCCACCATCATCAGTGGCGAGTTCTGGCCAGAGAAAGAGCCATGAGCAACCATTTCCACTCTGGCGTGGCTGACCAGCCTGGAAGGATCCTTCAACTTCGTCCCCAGGGAAGTCTGCAGCAGCTTTATCACACCTAACCACTCCCAGTCCTTCAGCTCATGGCTCTGGAGAGGCAACAGCAAACACAAAAAAAAAAAAAAAAAAGGAGTTAAATTAAAATCCTTGCAGCAGTTATGCCAGACCCCCAGCCCTGTGCTGGGGGGGCCAATATAAAACATTTCTCCACACCCAGGAGCTCGGGGACCCTCTGGACTCATGAAGGCTGTCAGCAATGGGCTGAGCACCTCTCCCTCTGCACAAATTTTCATTGCAAAGCAAGTGAGGCAACGAGGCAGGCAGGTGGGCAAAACCCTGAAAGGTGAGTCCTAAATTAACTGAACCAAGAGCTTCAAAGGAGGACGTAATGGTTCTGCCATTTATCCATCTGATCTTTGGAACAGGAGGATGGGAGAGGAAAGCATAATTTCCTTTTCTCTTACCTGTCAGCCACAGCAGCATCTGTGCTCTGCTCAGGTGCCAGTTTTGCATAACTCAAAGGCAGATTCAGGCCCACAACTGGGCCTACAGTACTGAGCCACAGTGTGATGTAATTTGTGTTTCTAGGGGGAAAAGGAAAAAACCACAAAAAAGCACCATATTATCCCAGCTTTTCCTGAATTGCAGACAGACTCAACAACCACAAAACAACTTCACGTGGGGCTGTTCCCTCATTTTTCCTATCACAAACTTTTTTTAATTTTCATGCCTGAGGTGACAATACAGAAACCCTGCTCTGCTGGCACTAAGGAAGTAGATTTGGCCATTTCCACCCCGCAGCTGACTGACCTCACCTGCACTGCAGAAAGCCTTGCAAGGCCCAGCAGTGCCCCTCACCTGTGGTGCTGCTGTGAGCCTCTCAGCACAGCAGAGATGAATTCATTGGTTCGGCAGGGGTGCAGGACAAAGAAAGGCTGCCCGAGGATGGGGTGCTCCTAAGAGGGAACAGAATTTGCTTTGTCATGGGAGGGAAAAGCAGAAAACTCATCACGTGCATCTGGAAAAGACAAGGCAGGGTGCAATCAGCCCCTGAAGCAACAGTTCTCACTTGAGAATCTCAGCTCACATTGCTCTTCCTATCAAATTAATGTACATTGAATACATTACACATCAATAATATACATTCTCCTCTGCTGAAAGGGAAGTAAGATCAGCAACCAGGCTACGCCACTGTTTCAGTTAAAATGTAATGGTTTGTGAAAGTAACTCAAGTTACTGTATCAGCATTAACTGGCTGCGGAGAGGCAAAGCTACCGTGTAAACCACAAATGTAACACAAAAAAAAAACCCCATTCCCCTCCGGAAAGCAAGGACTTCAACCACCCTGAGCGCCGGTGTCTTCTCAGGCTGGTGCTGGGAAATACACGTGGCTCCGTCTGGAGAGGCAGCAAGAAGGGAGAAGGAAGTGCTCTCAAGGTGGCTTCAACTTCCACTTGGTTCTGATGCTGGAAATGTCCTCATGAGGATCAATCCCTTCATGTCTAAGAGAACTTTAGAGAACTCCCAGAAGCTTCAGAATATAGAAAAAAAGGGTGTTCCGAAAGCTTTGTTTCACACTGCAAACGGATAACTTGCATAAGAATGCTACCATCTGCTGTTGTCAAAAGTGAATTGATGCAGTTTTTCTTTGAGAAAGAGTAGTATTTTGAATTAAAACCCCCTTTTCATTATCTGCCCAGATTAAGTTAGGCGTCAAAATAATTCCAGAAAATACATGGATTGTGCCAATGGTATACCTTAAAGACAGAAAAAAAAAAAAAGAAAAAAAAAAAAAAAAAAAGTATATAGCTAATAATATTTACAGAATTATTACACAAAGTTAAAAAATAAAAAAAATTAAAAAAAAAAAGAAAAAGAAAAAGAAAAAAAGAAAAAAAAAACACCAAAAAGTAAATTGTGCAAAAAATTTCAGAAAGCTTCACAAACTCCCAGAAACAAGAGAGAAGTAACCCAGGTTTAAGTGACTCAGCTCTCTTAACAAGGCATGAAGACAATTCCCAGAGCTGAATATTCAGCCTGAAGTTATTCCCAACCATCCTGACCCCCCAGTATTTGATTTTGCCCTGCGCTCCTTGCTTCAGCAAACTACCAGTGAGTGACACATGGAGGCCAGACTTGATTTTTTGGAACAGTTTATAACCTCTACATTCCACATCATTCTTTAGTCCTTCCTCTTCTTACATGACAACAGGGTGACACTGAAAACATTCCCAAACGCAGGAATTCCACGCTACCCAAAAGACAGGAATGTGTCAGGCACTCCCAGGGAAACCACAGAAGCACAAGAAACCAAAAGAAATCCTGAGCCAAGAGCCATTAAGGAGCAGCCTTTAAAAAGGGAAAAGGCTGAGGATGAGAAGCTTGTGGAGCATCAGGGGAAACACTCTGAGAGCATCAGCTCTGATTCAGTCAAATGCTGCCTTCCAAATCCTGTGCACAGTGGCATCCTGTGAGGCTCTGATGTGCACTCAAGGTTAAACCACTGACACAGCAGCTCTGAGGAGGAAGCATGGGGATGCTGCCAGTAAAAATGCAGGAGTTATCAAAGGCCTGGATGATTTCAGAATTGGCACTGGGCTACGGAGCCTCTCACTGCCGGGCCCCCAGCCTGCCCTGAGAGAGGGTGAGGTGTCTGTGGTGGGATGAACCCCCAAGACCTTCTCAAACAGAAGGGTGAAAATGAACGAAAGTTTGTGCTGCATCAGCTTCATTAGCATTAGCTCACTGCCTGCTGCACTTACCTGGCAGAAGGATGACACTCCACGTGCACTGAAATATATCCTGAGCAAAACATTAGGGCAGCAATTCTACCCTTCATCTAGGCTGGTCCTGTGCCAGCCTGTAACTGTATTTCGGTTACAGCAAAAATATAAAGTCCTACTGGGACTTCATGAAGAAAAAACCCCAAACAGTACAAACAGTATGTAAGAATCATCCCACTTCTTGTTTACAATTAATCTTTTTCCAGTCAGTCATGCACCAGGGCAGTGTGAGAGTTTCAAGTCAATTCCCACAAGCACTCGCTGGCGTTGTACTGCAAGAACCCATTTGCAGGTTGCCCACAACTCTTCTGGGCAGTAATACCCTGACACGCAGTTCATTTGAAATCAACAGCATTATTTTCTTGGGTCTGTCTATGATTTTGGATCTATCCAGCTATGAGGCTGATTTACAGCAGTGCCTGTTCAGCACCACACGCTGGAATCCATCACACATCTGCATATCCCTCCTGACCCTGCTGGGATGGGGAAGGAATACTTTCACAGGCAGGCACCAGCTCTGCTGCATTTGGAAGCTCAAAATGCTGCTTCATTTATTTTCTGTAGAAAGACCTCTCTCCTAGGTGACGCAGGAAAGATGTGTGAGGATGCTCTGCCTGCTGCTGTAGCTGCTGCCTCAACTCCTCCCATTAAAAAAAACTGGGAGAGAGAGATGGATGCAAGACATGAAATGCTCCATGGGGTAGACTGAAAACGAATCAGAGTCCTGGAATGGTTTGGGTTGGGAGGGGCCTTAAAGCTCATCCCTGCCATGTGCAGGGGCACCTCCCACTGCCCCAGGTGCTCCAGCCTGGCCCTGGTCACCCTGCCAGGGAACAATTCCCAATATCCCAATATCCCTGTGGCAGTGGGAGCCATTCCCTGTGTGCTGAACCTGGTTTGCTCAGGAATGCCAGCCCAGGCTGGGACTGAGCGAGCTCTGGCAGCTCAGCTCTGCTCATTGTGCAGGTACAGCCCTCCACGCACAGGGGCTGAGCAGGGAAATGTCACAGCACTCATCTGAGCAGTGGCAAAGACTGGGCAGTTCCCAAGCACAAGTATAATTAAGACTAAACTTCCGTCAGATTGGATTAAGTAATTTTATCTAGCAGTCTCCATGTCGGATTTAAACAAAAAATAAACATTACTTCAGATAAGGGGTAATTGTCTGTAGGTTTCTGTACCGTGCTCGGCTGCTCTCCTCCCCAGCCAGCAGGAATTTTGTTGTCAGTACATCTCTTGTAACAGCACCATTTATTTTCTCTGTCATAACTGGAGCCCTTCCAGGGGTAATGGCTTCTATTTTCTCCAGTGCTACATTAAACTGCCTTCAAGCATCCATCACAACATTTATGGTCTCTCCATTGATGATAGTGCAGGGGATTTGTGCCTGAAACTGCCTCTTCCCCAACCTGGTTTGCATGATGTTGCTTTGCAAAAATAAATTCACACAGGGGTGTCAAAAAGTTCATGCAGGATCCTACCAGCAAACACCACAGCCAGTGCCAATTGATTCCAGACATTTTCCCAGGAAGTCATCAGGTCAGGAAAAGAAGGCAGAATTAATAAAACATGCCCCCCATAATCTCTTCAGTTTAGGAAAAGGAAACAGTGATGCAATTAATAAAGAGTTTTTCCCTTCCATCCAACTTCTGACCACATTTACTGAAATGTAATGAAGCAACATTTAAGTAAAAATTCTTCACTCAGGATCATACAAGTAATTTATGTTCTTTAATTCATGATCTTCTTATTTTTTTTAATTCCTCATTTTCATACACATCCATAATAATTTACTTGTTAATATAATCCAACTCTACACATCCAGAAAGAAGGCAGGAAGATTTCTCTCTTCAGACTGACCCTGAGTCCCACAGCCAGAACAGCAACTGCACACATGGAACTTCAAACGTGTGCGACTTGAGGTCAAAGGGATTTTCCTCTAATAATGGAATTACTGCAATGGAAAATCCATTACTATGGAATCACTACGTTGCAAGCTCAACGTTAAGGAACTGTAATGACACAGGGAACTTTTACAACCCTGACAGAAGGTGTAAATCACAGTAATAAAGCTGTTGGTAGCACAGTAATTGCACGGGGCTTCTCCTTCCTACTCACTTGGGGTTATGCTGGATTTTGGGAATTGGGAATTGTTCCCTGGCAGGGTGGGCAGGCCCTGGCACAGCTGGGGCTGCCCCTGGATCCCTGGCAGTGCCCAAGGCCAGGTTGGACACTGGGAGCAGCCTGGGACAGTGGGAGGTGTCCCTGCCATGGCTGGGGGTGGAATGGGTTGAACTTTCAGGTCCCTCCCCGCCCAAACCAGTCTGTGATTCTGTGACCTGGGACAGATAAATTGTATTTCTGGTCACCGACTTCAATTCACAGCCAGAAGCCAGCTCATCCTGCTGGCACAACTGAGGCAAGTTTCCCCAGCTTTGCAACAAAACGCAGAAACCCCACCAAATGCAGGAGCTGAGGGTGGAACAACCTGCCCCGCCTGTGACAGCGCTGAGGAATGACCTGGCAAGTGCCACTGGCACTGCTCTCCTGCTTTCCTCAGACAATCAAGGCAGATGGAGCAGGGTGTGCAGGGACCCTGACGAGACAAAGAAGTGCAAACTAGCCCCCCAAAAAGCAGATTTCTGTGGTTACTGAGCCTGTCTTCGTGGAGGAGGCTGCAGAGTGGTTTGATTTACACCCCAGCTCTTTGCAGGCAGCAGTTGCAGTTGTCCCCGTGATTTAATGTCCCTGTCCAGAGAGCTCCCAGAGACCCACAACCAACCTCAGTGATGTTTTTTTTTTTATTAACACCTTCACTACTTCCAACACCACGCGGCCAGTTAAGCTGGATCCCGTCCTTCTTGCATCAAACACCAAGTCCAAGCTGAAAAGGCAATTAAATGGCTGCGTATTCCTGAGGAAAAAGCAGAGATGCTCTGGCAGCTCCTACAACACAGAAATACAAGGGCACTTAACACAGCCAGAATTTCTCTGAGATGAACCACGCCCACCACTTTGCATCTGCTCCTTCAAAATCCATCATGGATCCCAACAAAGGTGCCTTCCAAACCAAACCATTCTGTGACTCTGTAAAATTCATATTTTATGCCCCAATTCTGCCTGATTACAGGGTATTTACAGTTTTGAAGAGGTGGTGATTATTTTTACGTTTTATAACTTTTTTTTTTTTTTTTTTTATTATTATTTCATTAAATAGCTAACAGAAGATCCCTGAAAGGCAGGAGAGGTAATGCAGGACAAGCAAAACAGTAATCAAGAATAGCCAACACTGCTGGTCCATAATGATGCATTTTATACATGTATAATAAGGCTTAAATTATTAATTTCAAGAACAGGAGGAATCAAAGCAGTAGGTGACACTCAGGCATGTTTCTAAAGCTTAACAAGCTTCATTTCAGGCTTTAAAGCTTCTCACAAGCACGTAACTTATGCATTTAGGATTTTTCAAGAAAACTTTATACTTAAAAATTGGCAGGTCCATAGTTACATTGTCAAGAAATGGCATCTCAGCCATTTTCCTAAGAAAATAAACAGATGATTCTTCTTCCATGCTTGCCAAAAGTAGATTAATTCAGTTGTCACCATTTTAGTTATGTAGCATATAGTCTTAATTAATTACTATTTAAAATCTGTTCTTAAGTTATGAGATTCATCTAAGGTGCAAAACTGAATGATCCAACAAGCTGTGGAAGCATGGAAAAGACACTGGAGACAGATTTCCTACCCTGATTAAAAAATGGTAAGGGGGGAAAAAAAAAAAAAAACCCCAAAAACCAAAAAAATTCCAAACCCATGCTGGCATTTAACAAAAGTGGCCTGAAAGGGCTCATCCCATAAAGCCAGAGATTCCAGAGGATGCCCCAGCAGCACGTGGGACAGACAGCACAAGCCTGGGCTCCCTCTGTGGTTCACTCCCCCTGCACTGCTCCAGCAGATCTGCGCCCCGGGCACTGCAGGACACACTCCTGCCAGGTAATTTTGCATCCATTTATGGACAAGTGGCCTCATGAATTTGTCTAAATGCTTTTGAACTGCTGACACCATCTGCTGCCACCACTCCAGAGCGCAGGTGCTTAGGTATAAACTGCTTTCTGTTAGCACAGATACCTAACTCCCATTTCGGTGGCACTTAAAATGCTTTTTTAAATTAATGAAGTAAAAAAAAAAAAAAAAAATACTGTTTACAATGCCTTGTGGCCACTCCAGTGACCTTTCAACTGGATCTGAATGTGCCATATATGATCCTCATTTCTTTCATACTGTGCAGTCAATGCTGCTGTGTCATTCAGGAATTTTCCATAAGGGGGGAATGTTCAGTAGGCAGATTCTTTCCAGTAGTGAATGGCCAGCAGTAGTGCCTTTACCCATTTTTTTTTTTTTTTCAATCCCCAGAACAGAACCCACCTCAGCTCACAAGGAGAAATGCCACACCAGGAAGGGAATGTGCTCTTACAACTTACTGCACAAATCTCTGCTTGGGAAGATCTCTGGAAGCAGAACCATTGCTAGATAAATTATCTGTAAATGCAGTGCACAGCACTGAAACAGGTTTTTCCACAGAAGTAGAAAATAATCAAGAGAATCAATACTATTACATTGTAATTTGTTCGATTAATCACAAATCTGCATGGAAATTATTATGGAATCTTCAATTCAGAATAAATCAAGTAACAATAGTACTGGGACTCGAAAGTCTGTCCTGAATTATGCCCAAGAAACCATGAGGGAACTTCACACTGCCTTCATCTCTGCATGTAAATTATTACTGAATCCTGGAATGATTTGGGTTGGAAGGGATTTAGAGCCCACCCAGTGCCACCCCAGCCACGGCAGGGACACCTCCCACTGTCCCAGGTGCTCCCAGCCCCAGGGTCCAGCCTGGCCTTGGGCACTGCCAGGGATCCAGGGGCAGCCCCAGCTGTGCCAGGGCCTGCCCACCCTGCCAGGGAACAATTCCTGACTGCCAATGTCCCATCCAGCCCTGCCCTGTGGCAGTGGGAGCCATTCCCTGTGTGCTGTCCCTGCAGCCCTTGGCAATTGTCTCTCTCCATCTTTGCTGCAGCCCCTTCAGGCCCTGCAAGGCCACGCTGAGCTCAGCCCAAAGCTTCTCCTGCCCGGCTGAGCAATGGCAGCCGTGCCAGCCTTTCCTGCCAGCAGAGCTGCTGCATCCCTCTGCTCATCCTGGAGCCTCCTCTGGCCTGGCTGCAGCAGCTCCAGCTCCTCCCTGTGCTGGCCCAGGGCTGGGGCAGCTCTGCAGGTGGGCTCTGAGCTGAGGGGCAGAGGGGCAGAATCCCCCCTGCCCTGCTGCCCCCGCTGGGCTCAGCCCAGCTCAGCCTTTGGGCTCTGGGCTCAGCCCAGCTCAGGCTTTGGGCTTTGGGCTCAGCCCAGCTCAGCCTTTGGGCTCTGGGCTCAGCCCAGCTCAGGCTCTGGGCTCTGGGCTCAGCCCAGCACAGGGATTTGGGCTCAGCCCAGCTCAGGCTCTGGGCTCAGCCCAGCTCAGGCTTTGGGCTCAGCCCAGCTCAGGCTTTGGGCTCTGGGCTCAGCCCAGCTCAGGCTTTGGGGTCCCAGCTGTGCCCACAGCACCCCCAGGGCTCCTCCAGGGCTGCTCCCTCTGCTCAGCCCAGCCTGTGCTGGTGCCTGGGACTGCCCTGACCTGGGCCCTGCTGAGCTCCTTGAGGTCCCCCATGGTGCCACCACTTGTGCCTGGTCTCCACCTGGACACTGACCCATTGACCCCAAACCCCCGAGTGTGACCACCCAGCCCCATCCCTCACCCACCCAGGGGTTCATCCACCAAAGCCATGGCTCTCCAGCTCTGAGACAAGGATGTCATGTCACACGGTGTCCAATGCCTTGCACAAGTCCTGGCAGATGCCATCAGCTGCACATCTGTCAGCTGCTTATCCATTAAGCTTCTGCATTTACTCTACATGTAGTATTAGTTCATTATTTGGTCTTCTCCCTCTGTTAAATTAGTTGGACTAGATTATTGTCCATGAAGTCTTATGGGGAAAAGCATGACTAAACTGTAGGACAGCTGAACATTATTAATCAGTGGCCAGTTTTAAAATAAAACCTCCTTGGTAGCTTGTACAATACTACAGCTTGGTTTAAACCCCTTGGTTTCAACACATCGTAGAAGATTTCAGTGACAAATAAATACCCACCCAGCTTTGCCATCCTTGTATCTTCCCCCTGTCATATAGCTTTCCAGTCTGTACTGGTAAGACTCCCTTTTCTCAGGAAGTTGTACTAATAATTTTCCAAAAATATTAGCAGGGGATCCATAGCAACTGTTGATGCAACTCAAATTCGTTAAGAGCGATCCTAGCAACCTTCTGTTAAGAAATACTGTATACAGCCTCCCCCACTTAGCAAAATCCCACAATATGGCAAGAAAGATTTGTGTATCTAAGAATAGATACCTTACCACATTTTTCAAAATGACTGAGCCGTAATGATTTAAATCCTCCCTTCACATTTTCAGCAAGATGTGCCTCTACAACACTATATCAATGTGTTCTGTTCAGAGTTTTGACTCCTTCTCCTTTTTTAAATCACACTATTAACATCCCTGACATTTTAGAAATAATGTTTATTGATTTTTCTGTTAACACTGCTATAAATTAAGTGATGTAATGGACAGGATTATTGAGGTACTATAAAGAATGTGTCCTCCAGATTCCTAACTCCTGGTTGAAAAAGAACTCTGGATTAACTCAGAAATAGGTGTAGTTCTCTGTTGTGATTTCCCTAGTTTAGGTTTGGTTGAATACTTTTGATATGACAGAAAGGACGTATTAAATCTACCTGCTAAGTATCAAATGACAGAAGAAAACCACCTCGTTCAGATGAAACTGAGAAATGAATGGTTGAGAAAAAAGAGATGCAAAATTCCTGACCACTCACTACTCAGAAACGTAGGATATAGTCAGTATCAGAATGGCCTGAGTTACCTTATCTGCAGCAACAGTAAATGGCTAAACCAGGAAAATGCTGATTTACTGTTGGCAAAGCCAGAACCAAGGTGTCACACATGAATTGTGTCCCCTCCCACGCCCGGGAGAGCTTTGGTAGCAGAGGTAATTGCATCTGAACAGCGCTGGTTAAAAAGGAGGGGAGTCATGTATGGGCACAGGTGCTCCACAGCTTCCAGAGCCCTTTGGAATCCCGACTCACAGATTAATTTTTAAGAGTATTTCTGCAGGATCTTCATTTCACCAAGTTTTGCTCTTGTTTTATGGGGTAGTTTTTCAACCCCTGAGCCTCCTGTAATAATGCAATTCGATTTCTATCCTTGGATGTTTGGTTTTACATTCCACCATCACTAAGCATTGATTAAGCCTTAGCACATAATACTTGATTGTGTTTATGACTTTGTTTCCTCGGGGAAGGTCAGGCTTTATGACAGCATCACTCTGTTAAAAACAAAATTGTTGGTGAAGCTACTGACTGTGATCAGCTTCATTCATCAGCTTACAAAATTCTCTTACTAGTTTGCTTCCACACAGGAAAAAATTAATGGAAGGCATAGATTAGCAGAAGAATCAAAAACTAACTTGGGCACCTGTGTTCATAGAATTAACTACATTAATACTCAGCTTTGTCACAGTATTAGAAGCATATTTGTCAGAGTGTTGTCTCTCCCCCTGTTAAAGTCCTTCTGCTTTGTCTACACTTTTATAAATATCCATCAGGGAAAAAAAAAATTATGAAGATTCAGTAGTGCCTTTACCCAATTTTTTTTTCAGTTCCTTATTCCACTATTATTAAATTTCAGAAGGCGCTTGAGAATGGGCCTCAGTTTACCTCCTAGCAGGTGACTGTATCCATCACTCCAGCATCATTCCACACTCTGTGGAAAATACCTGGATGCGAAGGCTACACCCCTGTCCTGGACCTTGATGAAGGCACTTCCAAACAGGTGTGGAGCCCTCAGCCACAGCAGGATGAAAATTCATGCCCTGACAATGCCCACCCCACACCCATCCTAACAACAAAAGCCTTTCAGTCTTGCATTTCCAACTCCACAGAGAGGACCCAACCAAGGCCTCACAGCCTGATGTTCTGGCTATAACCACAGAGTCACTCTCTGCTGCTTCACATCCTCCACTCATCTTCAGAGAGGTTTCCAAAATGATAAAAGGTGAAGTGCAGCCTCTACAAATTAGCTCAGTATTAGTTATCTGGGTTTGGTTCTTACACCACACACTACCATGTGACAAAATATGTTCACCTTCATATTTGGGAAGATTTCTCCCCATTTGTCTCATTTCTGTTCTCCACTCTCTGTTGGTTCTTTTTTTTTTAACTTTTTTTTTTCCTTTTCTTGTGAGGTTTTATTCTCTCAATTTGCCTCACTATTTAGCATTTGACCATGGCACTTTTGGGCTGCTGCCTTTTTAACTGGGACATTACACCTGCTAGTTACTGTATTTATTACAAACAGAGGGCCCAATAAGTTTGAGCTATTGAGGAAATACCACTATGCATTTGTGTATACTATCTTATAAATAACTAATATAAATATTATACATCATAGGTATAATATATGTTTATATGGTATTTAAATTACCAATATAAATAAATAACACTAAAAAAGCACCCACCAAGTTACAAGTAAACAATTCAGGAGATGGGGCTGCAGTATCTGTAATTCCACTTCTGAATCCTCCTAAAAAGAACCTGAAAATCACAGTTGGCAACATTTCTGGAAGGCAATGGTAATCCATAAATACTCCTTAATTTTCCTGTCATTGCAGAATTAAGCCACTTCCAGCTCACACAGATCTTACCAGGTGTGCTAAATTGATATCATTATAAGTCATCAGGAAATACCCACAGAGACCTGTAGCAACATTTGGAAGTTTTGTTAAACAGCTGTGTGTTCTAATTGATTTGTATTATTTAAAACAGCTAAAGCAAGTTATCGCCGGATGTAGAGAAGGGATGACTGAAAACCCCAGGGAGATTTAACTCACAAGAAAGCCAATCACAGGAACTTCATTTGAGCATTTTAAGATTATTACTAGAGGAAGTGCAATTAAATCATCACCATTTATCAATTATCATTATAAAATACTATGCAACCTTATCATGTTAATTTATTTATGAGAAGGTAACTAGTTGACTTCTGCTTTTTGCAGTAATCGAGTCAGGAAAAATATTTCAAGATGCTTTCTCTGGAAATGAGCATAACTTTCCACCATAATCAAAAGTAACTATAAAAGTCAAAATTTTACCTAAAATTTGCAGATGTCAAATATCTCCACTCTTGGCAGCTTGTCTCAGTTCCTGAGATGTATTTCATTATAGATGTGTTCTACCACAGGGAGTATACACCAAAATACAGTTGGATCAGAAACGTGCACAGGTCTGGCACGCTCATTTCATCAAATACACAGGAAAAAAAGTCTTAAAAAGTCAATAAACCTTTATTTTCCTGGTCTGCCAATCACAGTGTAGATCAGCTCTAGTTGAAAGTGAAGTAACATGCATGGACCCTTGGCAAGCTCAATTTTTCTTCCCAGTGGTGGAGTGCTTGTAGCATCTAAAATTTGTATCTCTTCTGGATTAAAATCCTAAACCTTTTTTTTTTACTCTGCTGCTCATGTGTTCTGAGTGCTCAAGCCTGATTTGATGAGTTTGCCCAGTGACTTGCATTATAGGATCTGCGTCCCTGCAGGCAAAGCCTAACCCACATAACAAAATGGGTCAGCAGAAAAGCAGCAAGGCAAGACAAAACTCCGTTTTTCGGTCCAGAACCCTGATTCATTGGACAGAGAAAAGCAGTTTTTTTTCTTGTAGACCTGACTCTTGCTTTGATCTGAGTCTTGCAGGCTAGTTTTCATTATCTTCCATAATCTCCTTATTTCACAGAAAGTCACATTTTGCAGCTGTTCGCTCAGCTAATTTCTCCAAAATGCTCTTCCTGTGTTTGTCAGTGCGCTCACAGCTGGCCGTACAACCTCTGGAGAGTGTCCCAAAATCAGATTCATCACTACACACATTCTGCCACCCAAAACTCCTGCTTCTGCAGGAATCTGTGTGTGTGTATCCCACACACACCTCCAGTTATTAGAGGCAGGACAGTTTTTACTTTACTGTCCCTTAAGAAGCAAAAATAATCCCCGTGTGGGAGTGACCTGATTTTCCTTTTGGCTTCCACAACTCTGATTTCACACATTCCAAACATCCCGTTTATGCTTCATTCTCAGCAGTGTCGCATTATTACATTTATCTCATCGAAACCCACTTTCCTCATCTTCATTCACAGACAAGCCAGGTAATTAATGCTTCATGTGAAAAGTGTGTATTGTAAGAACCTGCCAGCTCACAACTGGAATTCAGACACGCACAGCAATCACCAGAACACCCATGGCTTGGTGGCTTCTCAGGAAGCTGTTTTAAGATAAATAATAGTCTGTGGCTGAAAAAAAAAAAAAAAAAACAACCAAGAATTCTGCTTATGTTCCCATGGCTGAGCACCATCTACAAACAGGCATCCTGTAATTAAACGGTGTTATTTGAATTAAGGGAGCACCTGAAGGAACCCAGTGGTCACATCCTTGTCATGCTGCTGTGGCAGGAGACCTGAGTGCCTGGAAAGAGCTAAAATTAAAAAAAAATCAAGGAAGGGGAGGGGAGGGAGAGAGGACACATTGGTATCTTGGTCTGATGGGGAAAAAACTCACAATTCTTTGTCAGATTTGCTCATGAGACCTGGAGCAAAAGGAAGACACCAAAAAAAACAGCTTTGCTCTGAGCCACGTGGCTAATAGACAGCACCAACTTATTTTTGGATAGGAAACCAATTTTCCCGTCTTCAATCCTGAAGACTGCAAGTCTGTTTAAAACTGAAAATTACACACAGTCTTTTTTGGTAATTTGATTATGAGACAATCCGTGAAATGTTACACTGATATGTTTTATTTACATAAACAAGTCTGGTTTTGTATTTACCCAAATTCACAATTACTCAGAAACTGCCTGAATTTTTGAGGGCTGGGTTTGGAGAAGTATTTTAAATGTGAAATACTGTCAAAGCAAGCCTTAAATGGTGAACACATATATCCTTCAAACTCCAGGACTGAAACTATTGCTGGTAAATGGTTCAGCACAACATGATACAGACATATATATTTTTTTTTATTGTTTTATTTTTTTCCCTTCTGTCCAAGAGAGGAATAAGGCCACTGAGGGCCCAGGCATATATTTCATTCTCCAATTTCATGAAGGACCAGAGGATTCTCACCTGCTGTGTAATAGTGTCCCAGGGTCCCTCCTGCAGACGAGCCTGGTAGGATGCATGAACACTTCCCCATATTTCATCCAGAGTTAAAGGCCTTCCATCTGGGGGAAGAAACAACCACCTTCAGCCAGAGCTCTTAGGCATGTTGTATCTTTAATACAGAACAGCAAAATTAAAACTGAAAACTGTTCAAATCCTGCCTGAAGGTGCACACAGAACCACCCTAAATTCCCTGTCTGGTTTTCTTCTCTGTCCCCTGAGAGTAACTACTCACTGTGCTGATTCTGAGAGTAACTACTTCACTGTGTGAAGTGTAACTGGTTTTGTAAAGCAGAGCTTTGGTAAGGTGGATTTAAAACCACAAAATAACATGAAGAATCACCTACTGTAAATATATGCAACTCATAGTGAGAGACTGAAGAAAACCTGAGGAACAAAATTCTGCAGATAGAAGTTTACTGCATTTTGTTGTGTCCACAATGTTTTCTTGAGCTGCATTTATATAGCATTTCTGCATCAGGTTTTTAGCCGTGATTCTAGAATCATGCCAAGATATTAGTGTCAACCACTTAGAAAATAAGCATGTCTATTTTTAATGAATATTTGTTTATGGCAGAGTATTTTGATAGACTTTCAATAAGTAGCTTCATCTTGGCATTTATCAGGTGTCAGAAACCATCAACCTCTGATAATCAGTTTTATTGTACTGACATTTGTATGTCTGCAAAATGAAAAAGATTTATTCACACAATTAATGTCTGAATGCCATGTTTAGACACAAGTTCAAACCAGCTGCATACAGCCTCTGTTTTATTTTCTGCATATATTTATTAAAAACCCATGAAGTTCTGAACTTATATAAGCACGATATAGCAGAATCATGGGGCAAATAAAGTATCTGAGGGGGTAACAGCATATTAATCAGCTTTTCCATGCTATCCTCGTGAAGGTAAGACTTGTCAGACCATCATATCCACTGTCTTGTGATGACAGATACCACAGCTGTGCTGGGGACATTCTAACATTCACAAAGAAATTTGCTACAACAGCATAAATTTATTTTAGAAGGATGTATTTACACTCAGATCACCTGTGTGCAGGTGATACGAAATGCCATGCATACCTGCAATTTTGTTCTCAGCAGAGAAAGGCCAAGTGTAAAATCTACAATAACACATGTTCTAGTGCAACATCTGATTTGCCAGTCTAGACTGTGCTCTGTACACCTTTCTCTGAGAGTTTTTGTAACAACACTGAGCAGATTCACATACACATGCAATGGATTACTCTGACTCTGTTGATCCCATTTTTAGAAATGATCAGAAGTAACTGAAATATTAACCATGTTATAGTTAAAAACAAGTTTTGTCTTTACCACATGGCGAGTTCATTGTGTTCACGAGCTCCCAGACTTGCTCTAAACACAGATCTGTGTTCTTTGGGCTCTCTTACCCCCTTCTTCCAGCACTCTCACGTGTTTAGCAGCCCTGTTGCACATTCTTACAACCCACCGAGACCTCAAACATCCAGCTGCTGTGACAGAGCAGTCAGTAATTGCTGCTGCTGGCAACAAGGGCCCACTGAGGCACCTGCTGAGCCAAGCAGCCTCTTGCCTTTGTGCCTCTTTTTTTCCCTGGGATGGAGCTGAACTGGGAAGTTCAGCCGGAACCTGAAGGAAACGGCAGCTCCAAGCCAAGAGAAGGGGCCTGAGAGGAAGGTGAAGGCTCCAGATTCACCCATCCATGCATTTATCTAGTCACCATCCACCCACAAGGACACAGCTTGCTCTGTGTCCCAGGGCTTATCCCAAGTTCAGCTGGGATAGTTTTATTATTCACACTGTTCAGACTACAACAAACTTTCCTGAGAAAAGCTTCTTGACAGCCCAGCTGGGGTTAACTCGGTCATGTCAACACAGACAAGAAATAGTTAGAAGGCAGAATACTGAGTGCCCTCTCACAGCAGCAAGGTGAGGCTGTCAGGCCACACAGGAGCTGCAGTTCTCGGCTGGACCTTAATTTCTGCAAAGAGCAGAAATTCTTTAGGCAGACAAAATTCCGTATTTATTGTCAGAGAAAATTTTCGGGCTTCCCAAGTAGCTGTATTCTATTTTCTTCATGTGTAGTGAGGGCTTTTAGTAATTTCAGAGATCCCCAATTAAAAGTTTTTAACTCAGCTTTTAATTAAGCTTTTAATTTCTAAAATTTTCAGTGAAAGGTTATTTGACGCTTTGAGTGAAACTGTGCACAAATTGTTTTGAGGCTTCATTCTGATGCATTTTATAAAGACACAATATTAAGAAACCACTACCAAATGAGGAAAAAAAACCTCATACAGCTTAAGAGAATATATGGTCACAGAAATTATTCAATTTCAGTTATGTCCAAAGGCACAATAAAACCAGTTCTTACAGAATATGGTCTTTAGAGCAGCTGTGTTTCTGAGAAAGGACACGGTGGGTTACATGTTTTTGAGCTCAGGAAGTAAATCTGTATTCTGGAAAGCACTTCAGTCAGGCCCAGTGTGGTTGTGAATACAGAAAGTCATGCCTTCAGGGTTGGAGGAAGTTGCCCTATCTCAGAAGCTCCCTCTCTCTAACCACTGATTAGCATGGTTTTTATTGGCAGGGATTTAGCTGCCACTGAGCTGAGAGAGTATTTTGAGCAGGTCAGACTGAAAACCTCATTCCTTTTCTCTTCTCTAGAGGAGTGAGGGTGCAGTCCTTGTTGACTCCCATTAGTCCTGCTCATTCTTTTCAGTGTTTAGCCATCTCTCCTGCTGCTTCCTCTGCCTTTGCAGGAAAAAGGAGAAGTGTGAGACGAGCCATTATTTTCTCTACACACAGGGCGATTCCTGAATGCTGCCTGTGCTCACCTGTGCTGCTGATACCTCACTGTGGGTTCTTTAATGTATGGCAAGATGGTTCTGAATTCCTGGCTTCAGATGGGGATGGTTCAGGAAAAGACTGAAGCTCCTTGACATCTTAAAGAGTAGGAAAAGAGGAAAATACTCTGCTGATTAAAGAAAGCTTACTGGACCTAGCTCAGCCCATCTGGCTGATGCCAGCATTGAAGGGGAAGGATAATTGCCTATACCATCTGTCTCCAAGAGGGCTAATTGCTGACATCAGATATCAGCAGGGGTTCATGCATTTCTTCAACTACCTATTTGGTAGTCTCAGAAGCCAGGGGAAGAAAGAAGGGCTCCCTTTCTGGACGGTATGGCAGGCACAGGGTTGATTTTGGAGAAATCAGCCTCTGCCCTGAGCTCCTGACACTTGACTGTGACTTCAGCAGGTCTGAAATTAGGAATAAATGCCACGTGGCAAGGATCATGAGGCAGTGAAAAATGTTTCTTATGTATATACAAACTGCCTAAAAATATCTTCTTGTACCCTATAATGTTCCCAAACACCTTTCCAGACAGTCTCATCACGCTTAATCACTATTTTCAACTGAAGTATTTGTCCTTGCATAGAACAAGATCTTCCCTGTAAATCCATCCCCTGAGACTACAAAGAAGTTTAGATGCCTCTCAAAATGTTTTAGTTCTGTTGCAATCAAAATTTCAAACCTTACCTTACACCACCTTACGTAGCAAACTTCATCTCACAAACAACAAAAAAATGGTCTAAAGACGAGTTCAAGAAAGTTATTTAATCCAATTTAGACAGCAAGGGCAAGGATTCAATGCAACTTCTTCCCTTCTGCAGAAGAAGTGATCTGTAATGCTTGAATTACAGATCTTCTAGCAGAGAGGAGTGAAAACTGGATGTTTTCACTGGCACAAGCTCCTGAGGATGACAACCAAGCTGGAGATCACAGGAAAATCCTCCCAGCAACTCCACAGGGAGCCTTTTTCCTAGGAAGGGCTGAGAGACCAAGTAAATGGAAGCTGCACTCACATGCAGCGGGAGAAAGGCAGGATTTCATTAATTTCAACATTCTAGAGAAGTTTGTAAAGCGTCTGTTGGAGTGCAGATCTGGACAGGCTGGCATCAGCTGCTGTGATACAAAGGGAGGAAGGTGAATGCTGCAGAAGCCCTCGGCCGGGCTGAACAGAAGAATCATTGTTCCCCAGGTGTGACGGGCACTGCAGACACTGCCAGGGAGGAAGCAGAGCTCGGAATTCCAGCTCTGTGCCCCGTGCTGGGGAAGGCAAGACGGGGCAGGGCTGTGGAACCACTGGAAGGATTACAGCTCACCTCCACCTCCCAAAGCCAGCTCTAATTTAGCATGGGGATCAGTATGGGCAGGATCCCAGGGGAACCAGGAACAGCTCACAGGAGACGTGTGAGGAACCTCTCCTGCTGCCGAGTCTACAAATAATGGTAAGAATTCAGACTGGGAAACTGAGGTAGGTCTTGGGGAGATTGTTCCTTGATTCATGCAGGTGAGCAATGCAGTCAGCATTGCTGACTGTGTGACAAAGAAAGTGAGAAGCCCATTACATGGACTATTACCTCAAAAGAAAAAAAAAAAACTCAGGGCATTTCCCAGAGTTTTCCTCACAGCAGGTTTAGGACAAGACAAAGGATATCAGTATCTCAAGTGATTGTGAGCACGTGCCAACCGTACATTTCTAAAAATCCCACTTTGGGACCTTCAGACCGCACAGCACAGGCAGACCCACAACGTGCAGGGAAGACAGAATTCTTCATTTTCAAAAGTAAGCTGCCCATAATTAAAATCAGAGAATACCAGCTGGTAACACTGTAGGAAACACACTTACTGCCAGCATTTAGTATCCTGCTCCCTTCAAGAGTCAGATATTGTTATAATTTAAAAGAGAATGTAAAGTGCTGAAGAGAACCCAGGTGACCTTCGGAAGCATCTAAAAAAAGCCCTTGTTTTCCATTGTGAAAGGTTCCCAAGAAGTGTTTTAAAGGGTAATTGTACTTGCAGGAGCAATTACAGTTCTGTACTGCAAGGGGAGCTGTTGGCACATAATACCATGATTGTGCATTAGATCATCCACTGGCTCCTGTAATATCCACTTCCAGCTATAAGGAGTCATGTTTCAACACCTCCGATTCCCTGGTGCTGACAAGCTAAACAACTTGTTTTGTCTCTGTGAGCTCTTCTCTGGTGATTAACTGCTTATGGTGAATACTAATTATATGGAAGTACAGTACAGTAGAGATACTGTCCTACTTCCTCTACCTGCACCATTCTCTGTCCTCTTCTGTAGAGACACTGCACTATAAATTCAGCAAAAATCAAGAAGATGACATTTTTCAGGACCACAAATAGGCTAACCCGTCTCTCACAGCAAAACTACCTTCATGTTCCTGTCTGCACAATAAGTTCAAAGGCAAAACACTGCACGTTTGTAAATGCCTGTAATAATGCTGGAAATAAATTTGCAACAGGATGTGTGCAAATGAGTTTTGGTGGTGGTAAAGGCAGAGCAACGTCCCCAGTTCCCCACGTCCCACTCTGAAAATTTACCCCAAATTATCCATTCCTGAAACTGCACCTCAGACTAAAATCTTTCCACCAGGGAGCCTACGAGAATTTGTTCTTCAATTTTGAATCTGAAGTGCTTTTTGAAACGCTAACACTGCAAAATTAGAAACCATTAAACAATATAAGGCAGAGAGTGATTAAATCTACCAAACACATTCAAAGCAGCTTAAGCTACTTTTTAATTAAAAAGGAAAAGATATCACTGGCAACATTCAGACATCTTTATCTAGATAAAGTTAAGATATTATTCAAAACACAGAAGATGCTGATCATGGGATCGTTTAGGTTGGAAAAGAGCTCTGAAATGATCTAGTCCAAGCCTTAACCCAACACAGCCATGCTCACCACTCAGCGTTGTCCACAAGTGCCACAAGCTGGTCCTGCTGGCCACACCACTGCAGGCACAAGCCAGGTGCCACTGGAGCACAGGTACACAGGCTTGGGGCAGCGAGGAATGAGCACAGCCAGTGCTGCAGTGTGATCACTCCGTGCCTGCTGATTAAATGAGTGACACCAACAGTGGCCTCCCTGGGAGGCTGAGTGTTCCTCCTTCCTCCCCTGACAGGATGGGGGCTGAAATCACAGTGGTTACAGCCACAGAGCAGTGGGTAGCAAGATGTACATACCAGGGAGGAGACAGGATCAGATTGTTTCAAGAGCCAGCTTCAATACAAAAAAAAAAGTCAATATTCTATCGGTATTACTTTATTTTCCCTTAAGCAGCAAATTTAAACAGAAAACAGCATACACTTTAAAAGACACGTTTAGACCCCAGCCTTGTGGCTCAAACTGTGGCTCAAGCACTGTGGTTATGTCCACTGATTGCCCAGCCCAGTTTAAACCTGCAACACTAGTCATTTCAAGAAAAGAACGAGAAAAATGACCAGCAGTTTCAGTCAACCACAGGCAAGATGCCAGGAGCCAAAGATCAGCCTCCCTCAGGCTGAGATGATATCATCTCCTCCACAGTCCTGGAGCTCTGAGTCCAGAGCATTGAAAAATTCTCTGGTGAGCAGCCTCACCTCTTAGTTGCTTATTACATCTCTTCCTCAACTTAACACAAAATTTTCAACATCTACTGCGCCCAGCAGACAAGAGTCTATGCTGGCCTTACCCAAAAAGCAGGCTCTGAAATACAGCACGGGCACTTGGTAGCTGCTGGAGTAGAGGACGTGGTACTCATAGCGAACCACTTCTTCTGTGCTGCAAGCCCCAGCGGCCTGAGGGTCATCCGAGGGCTCCTGAAACGACACAGGTGGCCACCAGCAACACGTCAACGTTCGTACCCAGGGAAATTGCCACGAACTCAAGTGAACGCGCAGGAGAGAAATAATGGCAACCACCCCTTTTTCGCAGCACTACCCGTGCAAACTCCCAAGGGAATTTTTTCAGTGCTAGCAAGAAAATCAGGGGAGTCTGAAAGCTACAAGGACATCTTACAGACTTCCTTCCACAAACTGTGAACTATTTGCAAGCCTTTCCAGAACTGAGATCTTTCCAAGCTGCACCAAGGCTCTCTCTAAAATCTTCATGGCACAGTAACTGGCACAATAAGGGGACTACAGCTGTACCTGTCCTCATTACATTCAGTATAGACCATTTTAGAAGTGTATCCTTAAATAATCCAGTTTTGCTTGCCAAAAGACAAATCAAATGTATCCACCAAAAATCCTCTGATCTACTTTCTTTAAAGGCTCTTTGCCAGGAGTTGCTTTTGTTAATAATATAAAATACATCGTGTAATGTAATTATAATAACATAAAATGTAATAATAAAACTGAGAAGGTTTTTTTTTTTTCCTATTAGTGTATATTCCAGGTGTAAAGTACTAAAGTTTATGGTAGATTTGAAACAAATCAAAATAGATGAAACTAATTGCATTGAGATATACCACAGCTGCAGCACGAATTTCACAACATTTCAAATTAATATTCCAACAGTGCTAAGCATGCAGTTGTTTGGACTTTTCTAAAAGCTGTCATAACTCAGTGTCTCTGAAAATGGAACCATTAAATTAATAATGCCATTAAGATTAAACATAAGAACAAACTTTCCAAGAAGACACTCTGGGTGTGGACTTGTTCAGTGCTCAAACCCCCAAATTTACATGCATGAACTAAGCAACCATAATGCCCCACAGGTTGGGTGTGCATTTCATGACTTGGCTATTGCCAAGCAACCCTGAATATTGACTTATGGTATCTGTCCAAGCAAAACAGAGAAAGACTGAGCAGAAAAGAAAAACCAGCATCCTCTGAACACAATGTTCATACAACACACCAGAAATTTAAAGCTATTTTGCATTTTTATCTCACATCCTTAGTCAAGTCAGCAATGGATGAATGGATATGTGCAAAAATATAAAAACTGATAAACTTTAACAGTAATGACCCCCAAGATATTTTCAGGTTTTTTTTCCCTGATGTGACTTTCCCCAGATTTAGTGTATTAGGCACCCAGATGCTGCTGAGGCAGAGGGACAGAAGTCCACAAATGAAAGCCCAGACCTTGGGAAGCTGCAGACCAAGGAGCTGCCCATGAATTTTCTGGACACGAAGTGAGAGGATCACAGATGGCCACGGAGCAGAGGTTTCCTGGTAAATCCCAGATGTCTGCAGGAAAATGGTTGATTTTTGCTTATGGGGAAACAACTGCCTAAAGCACTGAATGGGAATGTTTGAAAACATGCTGTCTGGGTTAACCTAGTTTTAAAAACTGTATGTGAAGAGATCCTACGGTCAACACTGCCAGAAGGACAGTGTTGATTGCTGTTCCTGATGTCACAGGCCAGATAAAGACAGGTGTGATATGCCCAGTTCCCACATACATGAGTGACAGACCAAGAAGGGACATTCTTTTCCTCCCCACACAGATCATTAGTGGTTATATGTAAAATACAGCTTTAAAAAAAAAAAAAAGAAATAAGAAAAAAAAAAATTATTCTCTATATAACACTGAACCTTCTTTAAAATTGATTAATGCTTCGGTAAGAATAGCAAAAGAGACCATCAGCAGCCTGTGGGAAAGGAAAACAACAAAAACCAAACCCAGCTACAGACTGGTTTTCATGTGTGTAGGGGTGGGGAAGAGAAAGAGTCTGTGCTCAGAACTGAGCCTACATGGTGCTTCTCAGGCATTAATGTTTCATCAGATACCACGGCCTTGCCTCCTGCTTAGTCACCAGCTTACCCTGCCCTAAAAGATACTTCTGGAAACGGCAAGACTACCTGTTTCTGTGTTAAATACCACTGTTCTAGAAAAAAAGACTGTCTGCATAAACTGCGCTCTCTACATAATGGTAAAATGACTAATTTGTGACTATTTTAGATCTGCGCACAAAGGCAAGCAGCTGAATCCTTCTCAGGGCTACTCTAATCCCCCTTCCTCTCAGGAAACAGCAATTTCACATTTTCTGATTTAAAAAGACACATCATTGATGTGCAATCGTGCTCTTTACAGTCTCTGCAAGTACGGCCCACAGTATTTTTGCAGGGAAAGTACATTTTGTAGCCTACAAGTTTTGATGGTATCTCTGTAGCTGATGAGATGAACTTTGCTGATGAGATGAATAAAATGAGTACAGTCATTTTAGGTGATCTTTGAAACATCTAAAAATCTACAAATGGGTCACTAGAACCAAGGAGCCTCAGACAGTTCTGCATCAGCCCAGAAGACCTCATTTTCACTCTTTAACCAGTACTGAAAAATATATATATTTATAATATTTATATAAATATAAAACACAGGTGTAACTTATTTTAAAAAAGCAAAACTGACACTTTATTTTTACATATGTCATGATAGCCTATTTTAACTCTTTCTCTAGTTCCCTTTTCCTATTTTCCTATTTTCTATTTTCATCTTTTTGAGCTAATGCTGAATTTTAGTTACTGTACTAGACAACACTGAAATCAAATTTAAATTTGGATGGCTTTGTAACTGCTGCAAAACATTAACGTGTACAGACACCACAAAAAAAAAAAAAAAAAAAGCACAAAACACAAACATCAGCCTTAAAAAATCTGATATACAACACTAACCAAAAAAGGCATTTTAACCAAACTGCAATCATTAAAAATGATACGAAGAAACTTGTTTCTCAATGTTTTTGTTTCTGATTTTCAAATCTACTTGCACGCCTGCCATGCTTCAAGTTAAAACTGTGAATCCAGGACTGGCTGGTTGTTTCCTAAACAAATTGGGAAGCTGTCATCAGGAAGCATCTGCTCCTCTATTGCTCTCAGGTAAAATCACTCCTGTGCTATCATAATGGACTATTGAGCAGATGTTTAAAAGTAATGTATGTATTAGAAAGAAGATAAGCAGCAACTACCTAATTAATTACATTAGTTCCATCATAAATGAATTACCACTGATTTTAATTGATATAAAATTGTCCTCAACCTTTAAGTATCCCCAAAACAAATTAAGTTGATTTGTTCCTTTTAAAATGCTAAATTATTTAAATCAATAGGTAAGAAACATTGCCAGGCATCATTCTGAAGGCAGAATAACATATTTGTACTATTTCTATTCCTCTTGATGAGGAAGGCAAGTTTAAAACCTGTGGCAACAAGTTAATTTGACAGCAGGAGAGAGGAAATTGTGGTTTTGGGTAGTTTGGTGGCAGCAGGGCAGCAGGGAGGTGTGGGTTAAGGTACCTTTGGAGGGAGACCATGAAGGAAAGGCAAGGCAGACAGGGTAAACTGGGAAGGTGACAGAATCACCTCAAAAAAAAAATGGGTTTCCCTACTGACACTAAATATTTTCCTATCTCCACCTCACCTGCAGAGGCCCAGTGAGACAGACTTTCTTGCTCAGCCTAAATCCCCTTAGAAATGAAGAAGCAGGCCCCCTTTTGGGGGAAAAGGTAAGAGAAGTGGTGCAAACAAACATTCGTCCTGTATGTCCAGATGCTGTTGCCCTTCTCCCAGTTCCCATGTTCCACATCTCCTTTCCTGCTGCCTTGTCCAGGCTCCTGGGAGATGCTCCTGCAGGAACACAGCAGGACTGGGAAGAGGTGACACAGGCAGAGGTACTGGTAATGCTGCTTTGAGTGTGAGGAGGGGAAAAAGGAGATGCAACCCAGATTAGTAAGCAATTTTGCCTTCACTGCTTGGAATACATTTACATCTAATTTCATTTCAGCCTCTAAAGTTGAAAACGTATCACTCTTCCTCTCTCTTCAGAGGTGCAGAGCCACCACCGAAACACAAGAACTTTCAGGAGAAGCTCTTCCAATACCTTTCCCCTGGCAAACAGGGAGATTTGAGCACAGAAACTGAATGGTAGGACAGTGTTCATCAGGGAGACTTAAAGCAGGCTGATGAGCAGGGTGTGGCCATGCAGTGAGATCGTATCTCCGTTCCCCTCTTGGCTGTTCTCCCAAGCATCCAAACTTCCAGATCCAGTTCTTGCTGCAGCCCCCTGCGGGTCCAGTCTCTGCAGGACATTTTCCTGCAGGTTTTGGTCCCTCCTGTGCAGGATCTCAGCTCATCCCCCAGCCTGGAACAGCCCTGAGACCTGTTTGTCACAGGTCACAGCGGTCAGCGAGGTGACCCTGCCCGGGGAGGGGGACACTGAGTGCATTTACTGATTGTCACTGGTTTTCATCACTACTAAATGTAGACACTGTGCCCAAATTTACGGGCTCTAATCAAAAGCAGCCCACTCTACCACAGCCTGTATAAATGCAGACATCTCCCTGAAGAATTTCAGTGTAATATGGATGTTGTATAAAACGCTTTACCACCAATTGCATCATTTTTATGTACATTGATAAACTGCTCTCTTAAGTGAAGAACACATGTGGGATCCAACCACCTCCAGGTGCTTTCTAGTGCTGATATCACTAGTGACAGAAGAGGGAAACACAAGGATAACAAAAGTGGTCTGAAGCATAACGAAGTTATCTTATGGATTTATTTTCTGTGTGCAGCTACAAAATCCTCCCCACTGTCTTGGACTTCTTACAGTTTAGTCATCCAAGTGAAGGACCTGGTTAAATACTCAATAACAGAGAAGGAAAGTGGCTCTTAAATCATTTGGTGATGCATGGAATACTGTGTGCAAGGAGCTTTCTTTTGCAAGGAGCAGCTGCCCTGAAAAGCCACTATGTCACCAATGGAGTCAAGGTAAACAGGTAGTGGATCTCTGAAACATCTCATTTTCCAAAAGGAAATCTTCTGACTGAACTCAGCACCCTGGCCATGACACTATCAAAGCACCCAGTCCTTTTCAAAGTATTTCCCCCAAAAAGCTCCCCCCTGCCCCCAACCCTTCTGTTATTCACGGCATACCAAAACACCAAAACCAAGACTTCCACCCCAAAAAGACATGGCACATAAAACTGCAGTAGTTCCTCATGCATGAACCATCATTTCTAACAGCTGGAAATTAGATTTGTCTTTTGATTGCTTCAAAACCACTATCGCAAGTGAAAGCAAAGCCTTTTCAAGCAAAAGAAGCAATGGACCGTGAAAACAGAACAGTTATGAATTTTGTCTTCATATAAAGGTGGGGAGTTGTTACAAAATCACTCCACATTCTTCCTGAGTTGTCACATATAAAATGCAGAATTTGGTGGCTTTTCTCCTCCCACAGAAGAAACATTTTCTCTTGTTTTAAAGTAGAGAGTACAAGGGCTGGAACAGGGCTGGAACAGAAAAGCATGGTGTGTCAGGAAACCTCTTCTGGTGGGAATGACAGGAAATCTGGGAAATGAGGCAAAGAAATCCAAGGAGACAGAGGGACACAGCTCATCTGCTGAGGGAAGATGGACCATCCCAAAGGACCTACAACTGCTGAAAGGAAGGTCTCCCTGAAGCTACAGACACAGACCTTACAGAGGATCGGAGCAGCCCCACCTGCCAATGTTCTGTGCCAATGTTATTCCTCAGACTGAGGAATTCACAGCAGTTTTCTTTCCATGGAAGTATGGTGGGATAAGGAGCAGTCGGAGATGGTGGTGCCCGTACCCACTCATTTTTGCCACCTGCCTTCCAGCAACAACCACAGCATCCCAGGATCACTGAGGCTGGAAAATCCCTCTCAGACACTGAGCCCCAGCTGTGCCCCCATCCCCACCTTGTCCCCAGCCCAGAGCTCCGAGTGCCACCTCCAGGAATTCCTGGGACACCCCCAGGGACGGGCACTCCAACCCTCCCTGGGCACTTCCAAGGCCTGAGCCCCCTTTCCATGGGGAAATTCCTGCTGCTGCCCACCCTGAGCCTGCCCTGGCCCAGCCTGAGGCCGTTCCCTCTCCTCCTGTCCCTGTTCCCTGGAGCAGAGCCCGACCCCCCCGGCTGTCCCCTCCTGGCAGGAGCTGTGCAGAGCCACAGGGTCCCCCCTGAGCCTCCTTTTGAGGATTTTCCCATAATTTTTGTCATTATCTTCCATTTGCACAAATTGGAGAAAGCTACTACTTTGAGGTTAAGTACTATTCCACAAGATTATTGCTTCTTTGGAACTGAAGTGCTTCCAGGACTGGGCTCTGTGCTTTACAACAGGCAAAAAAAAAAAAGAAAAAAGAAAGCTAAACTAGAAGACAACAGTAGCAGTTCAGCTGTATTTTAGGTCAGCTTTATTTTTTTAGAACAAGGATTATTATTTCTGCTTTGTGAATCACAGCAGCAACCCAGTTTTGGCCACGTTTAATTCAACAGGGAGACTGACAGCAAATGCCTACAAACCTTTACTTTTTAGAAGACAAACTCAAATCCTCATTAATTTCTCAGATGGGAAACTGTATGAAAACGATGCCAAGACTGACAGACAGTGTTTAACAGTAATTCTGGTGGAAAAGTTACAGACAGAAATGCTCAAATTATCACAAAATCTGGCGCTGTGAAAACAAGACATTTGAAATTAAGGGTTGCAATTAGAAGTGGCTGCAGTGGTGCCCACCCAGGACACTCCAAGGGAACAGCTGTGACACCAGGACAGTGACTTAACTGCAAGAAACAGAACAGCTGGATGCTCACCACTTGAAAAAGGAAATGGTATCTGATTAAGTTAATATCTGACAAAATGATACATCTTGAGAGTTACTTGAGATGCTAACCTATGCTTGGCCATAGACTGTATTAGATAAGCACAACCATTAGAAACAATAATCATAAACAACGTGGCTTAATTACAGCTGGCTTATTTGGATGTGAAAGATCCAATCCTATTACCTATATGTTAGGGCTAAAGCACATGTGTTATTCTCTTATTAAGAAAACACGAAGATGATGCTAAATTATAATGATCTATTTCCCATTTAAAATAGTCTGAATTCAAAAATTTTCGCTATTACTAAAAATAATTACAAAATTACTCAAAATAGTTGTGAAGTTACTCCTAAAATCTCTAAAAGAAAACCTGAATTTGTTCCTACACTGAGACAAAAAAATGATAGCACATTAGGATCCATTGACTGCTTGCATTTGGAAATACCCAAGTATAAAAACTACATTTTTAAATGGAACAGGGGCAGACCCTACCAAGTCAAGTATGTTCAGCTTTTTGCCCACTCTGAAAAGATGTTTATTATATTCATAAATTATACAATACAGATGTATTTACCTTCAACTCTGTAATCACTTCCACAAAGAAAATACAAACTTCTGAACTCAGACTGGGGCAGGTCAAAGGCCCTTAAGTTCATTTTCAAACAAAATACTCTGTAAGAATACTCCAAATAGTAACAAACACGAAGTTATCAAATGTCATTGATCACAAACACACCAAATGTATATTGGAGACATTCATAGTGGCTGGAGAGAAGTACTGAATTACTTCCTTGTTAGTCTGATCTCAAATGAAAACTGCCATGGAGTGTTACATGGTCTTTTCAATTTCCAGAAATGTGGTACATATAGATGCAATCTTAACCACTTCGAATTTGCTTTACAATTCTTTAAAGCCAAGTAGAAAATCTGCATGAATTATTGACAATGTTTTTTGTCTGGAATGACTCTTCTAACAGTCTCCATTCAAACTGTGTTTTCTTTGACAAGAAAGCCCAGTTCAGAATTAAGAATAACCAAGAATTTCCACTGCTGTATGTGGTGGGAAACATGGGGTCAAGAGCACCCACAAACACAGTGACCAGACACCACCACTGTGGCAGAAGGGTTAAAAACACCAAGAAATGGTACAGATGTTCAAAACTGCACTTGGCCAAGCTCATGGATTCTAACAAAAAAAAAAAAATCAGCTTAAAGGCTGAATTGTCAAATAAATTAATCTAATCTCAAAGAATTATTCTTGTAGTTCAATTCTCAGAACTAGGTGGAGGGACCTCAAGAAACTGTTCTGTAAAAAACTGTTCAATAACCATATCAAAATTTCCCTTCAAACTTTATAAATAATCTACATAAAATACTTCAAGCAATTAGCAAGTTGTTCCAAAAAATGTTCAAACTCATTATCCCACAGGACGGGAAACAAGAAGCAAGGAAAGAGCCACTAATTGTACACATGTGCAGAGAAAGAGCCAGAATGTGCCTCTGACTGTTGGGACACTTTATCTGCTCTCATTTCCCTCAAAAGCTGCTCTATAATTTATTCCTTCCATTTGATTAAGGTATCTCAGGGGTTATTCCATATATTTATCCCTGTTTGCAACTAACTGAAATCATAGCTAAGACAATGAAGTACAGACTTGGTTAAATTGCTCTTGCTTCTCAAAACTGAGATATTCCAAGTGTCCTGAAGGCATTCAATTCCAAAACAGGAAGCCAGAGAGGAGAGCACTCAGTAATTCTAATCATGTGCAGATCTCTTGGAAAGTATTTTCCTAAACATTTGCTGCAAGAACCTTTAATTGTACTGCGTGCTGCTGCTTGTACCCCAAACGGGGTCCCACAGCAAGATATTTACTACTTAAATTGTCTCTGGTAATGTAAAGGAATCAACTGGAGACAACCAGGACCATGCTTCCCTAAATATTAAACTTCAGCCAAGTGCAAAACCAGGGAATTTGGGGAAGAAAAAGCAATTAAAAATATGTTAATATATTTTTAATATCCCATCCCATGGCTTAATTCATAAGGCAGAGGCTACAAATTGTAGTGTTGCACCAAAATCAAAGACAAGTTAATTGATTTTTTTTTTTTCCTAACTTCAGTTTATAGGTTTCTGCAACTCAACTGCAATCCCTGAACGAGTAATTTTAGAAAAAAGGCTTGGTGTCCATATGATATTTCAAACAGTACTGCTGGAGTCCCTGTTCCATCATGTTTTAGGTAAAAGAAGAGTTTCTGACTTAATTGAGTCTGGAAGTAACACATGAGTGGATCAGGAATTAATGACTGCAAAAATCAGCTCCCAGGGTCTTTCATAAGCTGAATTCCAGAGGACTCCACCCAATTTACAGAAAAAAAAAAAGGCTAATGATGCACTTTTATACCAATTTGCTTGTTTTTACAAATGTCTACACACCCATGCACAGGGTGAGTGCAGGTTTGTGGAACTCTTTTTTACAGCAGACTTCTTTCCCAGAGGATTCTGCTTTGGATTTTGTAGAATCATGGAATCATTTAGGCTGCCAAAGACCTCTAAAACCATCAAGTCCAAATGCTGACAGGCACTCACACAAAACTGACCTCTCTCAATAAAAAGGCACCATGGCCACTCATATTTAAAGGATCCTGGCACGGTTAGTTTTAAATCAGGAAAAGTGTTGTGAGACATTTGCCTGTTACACCCAAACAGAGAATAAAAGCACAGATGAAGAAATACCAAAATATCAATAAAATATTTTTTTAATTTTTTTTTAAAAAAACCAAACAAACAAACAAAAAAAAAAAAACCCCACACAAAAACAAACAAACACAAACTGCAGGAAAATTATGTTTCCAGTGGTTTTGGATGCAATGTTGGTATTATTTCTTCACCTAAATTTCCTGAATTAACAAACAATAATATTTTTATGTGGATAACCAAAGTTCTAAGATGATTATAGGATAGCTGCTTACATAAAATAAATCTGACTCAAGGATTACAATTACGTACAAGTACAAACACATGAAGATAGGTGCATATATGATATTAAGTTTATTTGACTGCTGGGTCCTGCTTAATCTCAAAAATAACCAACTGCAAGACACCAAGTCAGGTGGGAATCTCATCTGCCATCAGACTGGTAGAGATTATTGAAATTTTAATGTCTTGAATGGAAAATCAAGAGCGTGCTCTGCTTTCTAGGAGCAGACAGGAATTTTACAAGTTCAGGAAGCAGAGGTCGGGATTTTATATCAGATCTTTGTATGGTGGACAGGGAAATGTGTTCTGGCCTGCCACGTCCAGGTGACCACAGAACCACAGAACGAGCATTTCATGGGTCCTCTTGAACTCAGCATCTGTTCAGAAACTGCCCGTGATAAGCCTTCTAAATCTATGTTTAGGTTTTTAAAAATATTTGAGAAATAAGGGAGAGCATGAGTTAAAGCAGAAAAATTTAAATGGAGAAGAACTGGAATTTGGAAGAAGCTTAAATTTATTTAAATCAGAGGCACAAAAACTTCCTAAAACTTACACCCTGAACTACTGAAAACAATATAAATGATAAAACTGCACATTTGAGTGAATAATCACCTCAGAAATTATACGAAGAGTCTGAAAAGAAAACCCCTACAGAGAACAAAAAAGAGGTATGGCAAGCATAAAAACCCAACTTCTTGAAGCCTAAGTTTAAAGAAGAAAGTAAGAACTGCCAAAATTCAAGTGGTACTTACAAATGGCAAAAAGGGATTAGAACAATTTCTGAAGGAAAGAATAATTCATCAAGCAGAGCTATGGAAATTGGATTAAAACTTAACACTGGTTTTTGTCAAAGAAAGAGCAAGCCAAAGGAACCTGATACCTTCCCCTGATAAGATAACTGAATTAGTGGACAAGGAAATGCAGGAGATGCAATCTGGCTGGATGCAGTAAAATATTTGATATCAGGCCAAATGGGAAGCAGTTCTTTAAAGCGGAGAAGATGGGGATTATATTCAAAATGTAATACACAAGAAAGTGGAAAAGGGGAGAGAATAACGTGAAAAGCTAAAAAGAGAATTATTGACCAGGAGACAGTCGACTAACAAAGCACCTCTACAGCTGGGCTATAAAGTAATCTTAGTTACAATATTCCTCCACAACCTGAGCACAAAAGCAGGAGGTTGTTGACAAATTCTGCTGATGATACAAAGCTGGGCAGCACAGTCAATAGAGCAGGAGATGGAGTTTATAACACCAGCCCTGCCACGCTGAGCTTGCCCACGAGCTGATCTCAGCTCTGCTCTCCCCTGTCACACGAGTATTGACAGGGCCAACAAATCACAAGACAAATGCCCCTCATTCCCTGCTGCCACCAGGGATCCCACACACACTCCACAGAGCTCATTGCCTCAGCCGTGATTTACACCCAGAGCAGAGAACCAGAAATGCTGAGATTCGCCCAAATGCCGCCGTTTCCACTCCACGACAAAATCCGCTGCCTTAACATTTGTCTTTTTCTTTAATCAATACGGAAGTTAAATATGAGCACTTTTCACAGGACAAAAACCTCCTGGTCTGAGATGGTAAATATTAAAATAGAAAATGTCAGAATTTCCAAATTAAAGTGTGCCAGATAAATCTGAACTGGCTCACTCGGAATCAGCTGGACATTCAGTTTAATAATCCTGGCAGTGAGCATGAGGGCATTAGTGGGAAAAGATTTTACAAATACAGCTCTGCTGGGCAATGCAGCAGATTATTAAACTTGCTAAAAAAAAAATTTCAGAAAAGTTTAAAACCTTGTCACATTTTCAATAGGATTATTCTGATCCTAGATGAACTACTTCATTTGTCTAATTAGAATACTAGGTTCCTTGAAAAAAATCTGAGTTTGTAGAATATGGATTTTCTATTCAGAAATTCTCTTGATGCCTTCACCTGTACTGCAACCACACATACTGTATCCACACAGCAGTAAGCAAAAGAAAAGTGAATGCATTAAAACTGCAGTCATAACTCTGAAAAAAGAGAAAAATAAAACCCACTTCACAGTCACAGAGAATCCATTTATTTCATATCAGTACATTAAAACATGTGACATTAAGCTAAACTGAAATTTAACCCCATTTGTCTTGTTTTTATTATCAACCAATTTTAGGATGGAAGAGGAATGCACTACACTAAATACTGATTACACATAGTTCTGATGTGACCCAAAGTTTGTTCCAACTTCCAAGGACAGTTGACCATCTGTAACATAAATATCAAACAGCTCTGTACTGAGGTTTTTTGTCCTCAAAAACAGTCTTTAGTGATATGACTTTTAAGCTGCACCGTGTTTGCTCATCCTACAGCTCCACTCTTAAAAGAAGTTAGGTAAAATTTTCAGCAATAAACCCGAGAAGCCCAAGACACAACAGGAAAGGCAAAGTCCTAAACAGACTTTTTTATTGTTTAACACAGGAATAGTTGAAAGGAAATGCATATTGGATCCAATGCATATTGAAATCCAATATTGGAATGCAGAAATGGATTAATTCAAGGTAAAGTTCTTGCCTTAATTTCATTGAATATTTTAAGGTTTTCCAATACAAAGTGACAATAGAGAGCTCAGTGAATATTCCATATCAAGATCACTTTACGAAGTTATTTCATTCTGTTTGTTTCTAACCCCTACAAGTAAGAGCTACTCTGTGAAAACAGAGACAGAAAAGTAAAAAGCTTTGATCAAACGAACATTTCAAAATCACAACAGAACAGAGAGTATAATTTAGTTATCCTGATCCCTACTGCCAACATGTTGAGTATTTCCAATAATTCAAACAAAACAAAAAACAAAAACAAACAAACAAACAAAAAACTTTTAAAAGTACACAAGAAAAAAAACCCCACCCTAATTAGTGACTTCATAGCTCACTATTTTAGAGAAATAACTTCAAAACTGGTTCTGTTTATGAACATCAGCAAGCTTTAAAACAAGTGATGGCAGGAAGGCACTCAACACATATTTTAGATATCTTTGTTTTCAAATCCAAACATTCCAAAATTTAAATCGAATATTACCGGGCTGTAATCATTCGGTAGTAAAATACCTTTGTATTTTGAAAGTCCTTTTAGTAACTGTTTAATTTTACAATTGAAAATGGTAAAAAACATGCTGGATGCTTCACCACAGGTGAGGAGAACCTCTAATTACAGGACAACTTTATCATGCCTCAGACAACCTTGGAGCACACCCTGGCACCTTCACAGCTTTACCAACCGTAAAAACCGTGCTTTGAAACAATCTAACAAATCACTTTTTGAAGAATAACAACTCTCTGTGCTAGACACTTATTTAAAAACAAAGTCACTGCCAAATAGTTCTGTGAACTATCAGACAATATTTTCCAAGCGTGGAGACCCTCACATCAGAAAGAATTCCATTTCCAGCAACCTTGAGGAACAGAATGCAGTAATACCCAAAGCTGCAAACACCAAAATTTATTCATTTCTTCAGGTGGTGCAAGACTTTTATCAGATGTAACCCAGGAAAACACTACAACTGTGTCTGTAGAATTAATCGTATTACCATGCTAGTAAATAACTTCCAGTGTAAACCCAGCACACTAGAGAAGCAACAGTAAATGCAAGATTTGTTTGTATCTTCAACTTGAAAATGTAATTTCAACGCTAGGAAAGTTAACACTTTTGAAAATTTTGTCTTCTATTCAAAAAAGCATTAATCACAGAAATAGGTGCCAAAAGCATACTTAAAACACAACTGAATATATTCTTTTCCCACATTTTCCTCTGTAGAAGAAAATACCAACTTTTTTATATAGTCTTTGGAGGAAAGACAAACACACATACACACAAAAAGAATTTTACAAGAAAAACTAAAAATACATATATTTCCTTAAAATTATGAAGGATGATGAGTGTGTTACACAGCTTTCCAAAACTGACTGACCACCTATGATGTATTTGCTTTGCTCCATTTTGCCATGGTTCAACAGAACTTCTATGTCTTTCATCCCTTTAATATTAGGTGCTTTCAAAATAACTGTTTTTTTGGTTTATCTCTTAATCACACAGGCATTAAAGGAATTGTTGATACTGCAGATATTAAGTAATAGACATAGAATCAAGCCAAATTGGGAATGGGCAAAGAGAAAGATCAGATGCTAGATAGAAACATGTAACTTTGCTAACCTAAAATAGAAAAAAAAATAGTAATATTGAATTCTTAGTTATGGAGATAAGCCTGAAGAAAAAGCATATGCCATGCTGGGAAGTGAAAAAAGTTATTACAGATTTTAATTTGGTTTTAAGGTGTAAGATTAGAATCTGTTGAGCTGCCAATGTCTAGCACAATTTACTTAATGCCCGTTCTATTTTATATCTACATTTCCCTCCACATAAGTCTTTTGTCTCTGATATTTTACACAGTGGCTTCTTTAGTCCCATGAATTTGTTCCTTTGAACAAAAGCAGTGCAATCCCACCTGAACCTGTGCAGAAAAGCAAACAATTATGCTGTCTGCTCCAAGCCCTGTCATCTCCATGAGGAAACATGACAGTGTTCATATCATTGCTATTGGCTGCCAATCACAACTGGGAACTGAGTCACTCAGACAAAATCAACCTAAAAAGAGCATATTAATATTAGATTGTATCACATAAAATTATAATTCTGTCATCAGGGTTAGCTTCTTTTTTTTTTTTTTTTTCAGTAAAAACTTCAACTAAGGCACTCTGTACAGAAGCTGCCAGGGTGTTTTCCTACCACCTGAGAGAATCCAGGTGCTCATATGGACCCCTCCAGTTGGCAGGACTCCTGCAGAGCTCCAGAAAATCCCAAACTTATCTCAAGTTCTACCTGCCTGCTGCCTTCCTGTTACGCATCCTCCTTGGAGAAGACTGTCTGTCAGTTCTGGTCCTTTTCAACACCAAATGACTGAAAAATGAAAACAAATTCCACCCAGGAAAGAAAATTATTATGTTGTCAGGAAAAAAATAGCATGGTTTTTTTCCAACAGAGGTAAAAAAAAATTAAGCAAAAAAAAAAAAAAAAAAAAAAAAAAGGTAAAAATCTAAAGCTATGAATAATCTAAAATTGTGTGTCATTAAAGATGGCATTTTTAAAGACCAGAGTGTTTCACTGCTTCAAGACAAAGCCTGGCTACAAGGTGAAATAAATTACTAACCTTGCAGCATTCTCCTTCTTTAATCCATCAGGACATAAAAGAAGAAACTCCTAGCTGAACTTCACAAGAAAACAGAACTTGGGAGACAGTTTTTTAAAAGAATAAAATCTGAGGTATTTTGAGGATCACACACTCTCAAAATCAGATCCCAGGCTTTCAGGACCCTTCATCTAGGCCGAAAGTGAAAATCTCTCTCACAGATCTATGTAAAGATGAGGGTCCCGTTTCACACAGGGAAAATATTCGTTCTTGTGCAACCTCTGCTTTGATTTCCTTGCTCTCCAAGCAGCCTTGCAGGATCTGATTTTACATATAAACAAAGGCATTAACTCTAAATGTGCATCCCGCACTGCAGCCACAGATTACACAAAAGAGCAATGATCTGTGGAACAGGAGGCTAAGGGACCTCCAAGGTGATGAAGTTCAGTATCTCATTACCGCAGGTATCAAACATCACAGAACGCCTTCTTCTGCATTTATACATTTTTATCTGCAAACTAGCTGACTTCAGGATCCTATGGCTCCTTTTGGAAAGCTGTTTCAGCATCCCACTTCTCTGGTTCTACTGCATGTTTATCCATGCTCAGTTTGCAACTGCCAACATGACAGTTTAGTTTAAGGAGCTTTCTTTCATTCCTTGGCATTTCAAACCTTTTTTTGCCCAATATATTAACAGAGATAAATAATATTACCTTTCAGGTTTTCTTTTTTAACACTAAACAAGAATTCTTCTGGTCTTTTCTCTTTTCCCAATCTGATTTTTCCAATCAACATAAAAAAAAATCCATTCTATTCTAATTCTCTTTATTTTTTGTTTCAGCGGGAGTAGCTGTAATTAAACACACAACATGACAGACGAGTCCTCAACATCCTTGATTAATACCAATTTCATCTGAGAGCAACAGCCAGACAGAACCTAAACCTCTCTTTATTTCATTCATGCCCATGAGCAGTTCACAGTAATCCTATGATCAACTAAAACACCCATTTTATTTCTCCTCCTCAGTCACTTCCAACTAACGAGCCACAAGCTCCTGAAGCAGCATTACCTTACCCCTACTCCCCAAGCACATGACCTTATACTTTGCAGCACTAAATTTCATCCTGGCTCTGTTGTGCCAGACCTCCAGCTCCTCTGGCTCTCTCCACAGGAGCTTCTTACCTTCTGCTGCGTTGACAATGCCTCCAGATATTCTGCCATCAGCAAATTTCATTAACCCTCTCCGACTCCCTGTCCTGCAATCACAACTTAAAAAATGAGATTTGTCTGAGGGTGAAATTTTGTGGTATTATCACACAGCTTTGTTTTTCTGTGGTAAAAAGTTTTACTAAACTCTACACAAATTAGGAGCACTGAATTGTCTTTGTCCAGTCACTCAGTTCTTTTGCCAGATCACAGATTATGTTTCAATACATCCACTACCTTCTGTAACATCACCTTGCATTCCATCCTATTTCCATATTCAACCTTTACTTAAATCTTCTTTGAGGATTTGAGAACTTTGACTACCACTGATGCTAGACGAATAAATATATAGCTTTTTGCATTTTGAAATAGAAAAAAAAAAAAAAAAAAAAAAAAAAAACAAACCCAAAAGCCCACAGATTTCTGACACCTGACAGAAATTCTAGGGTAGAAGTTATCTCTTACTTTCTACTTCATGATCTCCTTTCAAAAATTGTTTCCCCCTTGATTGAAGCATCTACTATCTACAGTAGTTACTCATCAGACACATCCTCACCAGACATCCTGCCTCAACTGAAATAATCTTTACTCGAAATAGGAATTTATTTCCATTTACCTGGTGAACAGAGTAAAATATAATTTTGTCTGCAATCTTTTCCCTGGGCTTGTTTCTCTTTCTTTACTACTGCTATATGCATGGTTAAATAACCTTCTGGTATTTGTCTCAGCATCTTTTCAGACCTATTTTCCATATATAAAGCAGGTTCTCTTTATGAAAATTCTTGAATCTAAAAAACTTAAATTATACTTTTGTGCCATTCCTAAGTGTTGGGGATTTTTTCCTAATGATCTTGGTACAATGGCTGCCTCTCAGACTATCCTACACATTTGACTGAAGAAAGGTCAAAACCATTAAACCTCTTCCAGAAATTAAAATATGCCCTTTGGAAATTAAGAAACATAAACACTCAGGTTGTCCGTCTGTTTATTTTCAACAGAATCAATTAATGATTTATCCTTTTGAGCCTGTTTTCTCAGGCTAGGTGTTCTGTAATTCTTACTACATGCTAAAACCAAGTCTGAAGGAGTTTCAGGTTTTGCTCCTTAAAAAACACAGAGACTGTTCTCTTTGCTGAGAGAAATCCATCAGCTGCTACATACCAAAGACTCTCACCATTTTTAGAAAGAATAACCAGAACAGTAATTAAATTTAATAATGCCATAGTTATCAACAAGCCACTTGCAATAGATTAGTGGGGGAAAATAATTCTACAAGTCTGACTTGAAATCCAATTAGTGACCTACTCAAATCTTGTTTCAACTGTTCTTTTAAATTAAAAAGTTGTAGATCCTCTCAAACTGACTTACAGTCCCACAACAAATATCCCTAACCTATTTTTTGAAAGAAGTGTTGAAGAAGCTTTCTGAATTGTTCTTATTATTTAAGAAAATAGTAAGAAAAATACGGAATACAGTCCTGTATTCAGGACCAACTGAATACAGCTGTATCTACCCTACAGAGAAAAGATTTTTTTTAATATCCAGGTTTTTTATACTGGTAGGGGAAAATTTAAGTAAAAAACAATTCAAAAGATAGACAGGGAAAAAGGAAAAAAAATAAAAAGCAGGGAAACCCCACCCTTCTGCTCTCCTGCTGCTGAAAATTAAACTATTTGCAATCTCATTTTTGGCATTATGAAGCTACCAAAAAAAAAAAAAACCTGTCAAATACTAGAATGGGCTCATCCTCTTCCTTATCAAAGTATTGCATCAGCAGACTTCCCTCCTACTCTTCACACTTCTTTCTATTCATCCATTCACTCCCTCCCTCTATGACTACAAATTATTAATAAGTTCAGCTCAAAGTTGTCAAGTGTTCAGTTCTTAATAATTATTATTTTAAAAACTTTGAAGCACTTGATTCTGATTTGATTTGCTTAAGCACTTTGTTGTGTTACTCAAGCATGGCCATTAAATGTTCTTTAACATATCAGAAAATTGATTATGCTTTTTAATTACATATTATTTACATCTTTGAGGAGGGCTGTCCTTTATGAAGGGCCTCACACATGTAAGGGAACGGCTCATCACAGCAAGATTCCCAGACACGACTGAAAAAAGAGATGATGGAACACCTGCTACAAACTGTTTACACATGGTAACAAGGTCTGTGAACCACAGCTGCCTTTGAAAAACAACAGGTAAAAGTGAATTCTCAGAAACAGTCTAAAATACCAATGGACAAAATCTGAAAGTACCAGCTAATTGAAATAGTGTGAGAACGCCTTCCAGAAAACTAAGTATAACAGAACAGAGATTACACTTGGAGGTAATGAAGTACATTAACTGACAAACATCCCCAACCACCCCACTCAAGTTATTTTTCTATTTCTTCTTTTTTACCAAGATTTCTGTCACAGTATTATCTCAGCAGTTTTCAGAAAGACGTTTTTTAAAAAGGACACTAAAGTCTAGTTATTTTTAGAGATATTTCGAGAGATGGGTTTCAAATAAAATTCTATAATGAGACCCTACTGTGGCAGCACTTTCTATGCAGAGACAAAGAAAATCTGCAGAGTTGGTAGATGAGGTAAAAAGTCTGGCACAGGTAATAAAGTCCAATACCACAGATCTGGTTAACAGTGGAGAAAAAAAAAAACCTTGCCAAGGTATTCTTATTGTTCATAGGCATTCAAATCTGCCATTCACAGGGACAAATGTTGTATCAGCTACAGTTAAGCTGGGCTCCCCCAAAGAATGCAATGTTTTCATATCCATGTACTTTGTATATTGTGCCAGGAATACTCACATTCCATCAGATGCACTCCCTGTCTTCCTAAAGCACAGGCACTTGAGGAAAGAGGGGGAAAAATCAATAGCAAAAAAAGCAGTTGCTTTTTTTATGCAAGCATAGTTCTTTAATCAATTCATATTTATTATTTTGTATTGCCTCAAACTCAGATGACAAAATATTTTGAAATTGCTTATCAAGTTGCTTGCTAAATACCGTAAGCCCAGAATTACCTGGAATTACTTTGAAATGTTTAGTCTGGCTGATTTTTTCTATCCTTCAGATGTGCATCAAGTGCTAGGCCCGAAGAAGGAGAGGGCTCTTGCCCCAGCTGGGACATTTACAAAGGCCTTTGTCGTGTGGATTCTCTGGCACACAGTAAATTACCTCAGGCAGAGAACTTTCATGGCCTGTCCTCCACTCAGCCACTTACCTCCATAAAACTTGCAGGAGCTTAATTATCTTTAAAAACCTTTACTTTGCTCAAATGGGGTTAGCATCACTCCACAGAAAGAAGAATTTCTGAGAAGGAGCAAGGGCAGAGAGTGAAGCACACATCACAGAAAAACAGATCAAAACAGGTTTTCTAACACAATCCAAAGGAAAGTGTTATACCTTGCTAACCGTGGTGTAGCAGACCTTTTGCAGTCTCATCTTTCCAAGGTTTAACATTTTTCTCAGAATTCAAATTTGTGCAGTTATGTTTTACACAAAAACTACATCTGACGTTAAACAGCAAATGTGTTTCTATCCTTCTAAAATATAGGACAAAACTTAGGGAATATGGAATTTATGCATCTAACAATGGGCAGCAATTAGAAATATTTTTGAAATTATAAACCCATGAGACAGTCTGCCATTTACATTTGTATTTAAATGGACAGTAGTAATAATAGCAGTAGTGATTTTTTTTTTCTGAGTGCTAAATACTTCTAGCTTATACCAGACCATGGGATCAAAATTTTGATTCAATATTCTCTTCAATTTTTAACTACACTTCAGCATCTTAAACACTGGACTAATTAAACATACATTAAACATGTATTAGAACACATGCTGTGATTCTGCTGAAAGACATGAATCCTGCAAAGGAGATGTTTAAATATATTCCATGCATCCTACTAGGTTTCAGGATTTCATATAGGAAGCTTTTCTAGCTCTTGTCTTGCTCTTTCTTGTAAACCTGTACAGCTTAACTTTGCCTTAGCTTCTAAATCTTGTGCAATACCTTCAAAATCAGAGATTCTCATTCGGATTGGCATTGCTCTTTTTAAGTGCCTTCGTGGCCTGATTTTCCCAAGCATTTGTGCTCAGAAGCTTCTGCTGAAGAGAGGCAAAGGACCCACTGCTGCCAAGGTCCAGGTCAGACACCTGCCTCAGCTTCCACAAGTGCTGGAAACTGTATGGCCCAGATAACAACGTTTAATTCTTCTGACACACCTCCCTTCCAAAAAGATCAGTATTACCTACCAACATCCCAAAAGTATGGATTTCACTGAGTACGTAGGAGGGAAAACAAAAGTGTCACAAGCACTAACTGAAGTACTGAGGAAGCTGGAAGATGGAATTCATTTTGCTTAAGCTAGGCACTTAATTCAGAATCATTAAATCATATTCAGGGCTAAAGTTCCAAGTTAGTTGGTGAAGAAATAACTGGTTTTGAAGGTCACCGTGACCATCTACTCACATCTGCACTGCTGCTGCCTGAGCTCAAGCAGATAATATCTTAATTTAGAGATACTCAAAAGCACAAAACAACCTCAAGAGTACACTGTGGTGACAAACAGAATCTTAATCTTAACCTTCAGAGCAATTCCAAAGGAATTGAGTCAAAAGCAGGCACAACCACTGGCTCCCACATACCTGCCTGTGAGAGCTAAGCTTTCATCCTAAAAGCCCTGAGGCCCTCAAGGGCAGAGCTGGTGGCCGGTATTTCAGACACTGCACCTGCAGCACGTGGAAATACAGCAGTGCCAGGTCCCACACACAATACAGGCAGCACCAAACCCCTCCAGAAAATAAAAAAAGCTGGAAAAGATCAAGGCACATCGTACAGCACCTGAAAATTTACATATTACTGAAGTTAATGTTTCCAAGGTCATCTCAACGCAGCCCAATACTGCTCACAATTTCTGAAATCAACACGAGATTTACATAAACGTACATCATTACACAACATTCAACTGAAACAGGCAGAATGCTGGGAATTCCTGTAACGCTTCCAGGAAAACTATTAACAAGTTAATCTACCTGCTCAACACCTCAGGACTGAAGAGACTAATTTAAATTCTGGGATAGGATCATGTATGACAGGTGATGGCTAACCCATCTTGCTACAAACACATCACCAAAGACTATTGCTATATGAACATAGTGACTTCAGATGTTCACAGATGACCAAGAGTTGGACATTCTTGAGTGGTTTGTGCTCAGAAATTATATATGAATTCCTTTATCTCATGGTCTGGCAATAAGAAATGTGTCTCCACTTGCTTTAGTTCCTTAAACCATTCCTCCCTCTCAGAGTGACACCTTCCACTCAGTTGCGATCTCACCTTCCTGAAAATTAACCAGTCCAGATGCAACAAAGAAAATAACCACCAAGATCCTAGGAAAAGAAGGAAAACCAAGGCTGCAATGTTAGCTAACACAAGCCAGGAAATTTAAAGCGGAAATTGAAATTTCAGCCCGAGATAGACGTTTTGGCACAGATATTGCATGATTTTCCTTTGAGTATTGTCAGTCAAGATCCTCGCTCCTGGGACTACACCTTCACAGCACATTCCAAACACACACAACATGCGGAGAGGCTTTGAGAGTTGATGGTATTTGCATTTGGACTGACATCTCCTTGTAATATGTTTGACACTGAGCACTTCTGCAACAAAGAACCGAGCCGCTTTCAACCCAAGTCTTTTCCAAAGAATAACGGGCAACTACACAAGAATGAATAAGTGAACAGTTTGCTACAGCAGTGAATGCCTCCGAAAACAGCAAGTTTGCAGGCACCAGATGGAAGAGAACATTATTGCAATTCCTGCATCCCATCGTGTAACAGCCAACAGAGCCGTTAACGCTTTCGGGTGATTTCTAAGCTTTTTAATGTGCTTTCCTTTGAAGGTGGGTTGTGTTTTTTTTTTTTTTTGTGCCCTGTCAGTCTGCAAGCTAGGTTCAGCTGTCTGAGAAAGAGATTTTATTGGCAAGCTATCAAATAGGGAAAACCACAAAATACAGATGGAAACACTAATGATCATATTACAAAAATCACTGGATGGACACAAAGCTTATGTTATAAAGTACGACCTACAGCACAAGTCTTTTGTCTCTCAGCTTTCTCTCTCCCATACTAGACATGTCTGCCTTTCCACAACTTCACTGATCACTTATCCCAGAAAAATGTCTATCTCATGATCTCAACAAGTTCTTACACTTTATTGTTTTCCTCTTCAAACAGCAAACTTAAATCTTATTTAGTGTACAACATTATATCTTCCTCAGAATCCAGAGAAAAACAGTGGTAAGAGATGTTTGAGTCAACTCAAATAATTCACTTTCATTGCTACCACCATGATCATCGTAAGAAAGCCACCCATTAAGTGAAATACTCCCAATTACATCCATTTATGCCAAGAAGTGTATTTTTCCATTCCCAAGCATTAATGTCCCCTGTGCTCAGGATGTGCTCTCAGTATCTTGCACTCAGTAGAAGTGAGTGTCTCATTTAAAAAAGTCAGTGAGCATGTCCAAGTGCTGCCTGAACTAGTCCCTGGCAAACTAGGGCAGAAAGATTACACAACATTAACAAAACTAATTCAAGTGAAAAAAAAAAAAAAAACAAAAAACCTAGTCTGTATTAAAGATCTATTGTCTTGCTCATTCAGGAAAACACCTGTATCATAGAAGTTGACAGAACCAAATTAATTCCTGACACATACTGGAATAAAAATTTTGAAATTGGGACATTCATAATCACGTTAGTACCGAATTTTAGCACTCTGCACTGGCAGCATCATGTTGAGTACCAGTGCAGTACAAAAAAAGTCTTATGTTATATACACACTTTATATATAGACGTGTTTTTAAAGTATATATATTAAGTCTTGACTCCTACAAGGTAAAAAAGCAGTATCTTCTCTCTGTGTGTTGGTCTGTATGGGGAAAAGTAAGATATTTTTATCATTCATGAAAAATAATTTCTAACTCTAGAACACATTTTCCTGCACAAGTTCCTAAGTTTCAGTGAACTTCAATGCTCTTTAGTTATATCTAGAAAGGACGTGACCTCAAAATCACACACTGATTACACAATATAATTCTACAATGTTCTCAAGAACCACCACGTTCTGACCTCAAGAAAAAAGCTAAATTGCTTTATTTACAATATTAATACAAACCTGCAGTGGCTGCTTCTTAATTAATAAGGCTAACAAAAAAGATTTATGGTAAAGTAAACCTTATCATGCAGGGGGGAAAAGAAAGTATGAGACTGCATCTTTTTCAAGAGCAGAAAATCACAACCATTCTTTGTAACAAAGGAGAGAAAAGCATTTTTTCATGTATCTTGAGAGTTGAGAGACAATGAGAGTGAGATGGTGTTGGGAAGGAAACAAAACTCACAGTTGGACCTCACAGCTAAAAGGACAATAACCATGAATTTTACACAAAGCAGCAACATATGGAAGTTTGGCCATTTAGCCTGGTTCTCAGGAAGCCACTCTGAGGCCCTAAATCTGCAATATTCTCTCTGAGCCAACACGACCTGTGTGCTGCAGGCGAGCAATCCAAACACACTGAAGGATAATCATATGACACTGCTAAAAGCACAGGCACTTGGCCAAAACAAAAGTATTGTTCCCATACAGATGAGCATCATCATCCCCAGAAAATCAGAGCATAACTTTGAACCAGTACAATTTAATTTAAGAGGAACAAAAGCAGGCATATATGCAAGGCTGGAAACATGAAGTGTTTTGAGGTTCACCATTAAAAGTAAAATGCTAACAATTGACTAGATTGTGATTTTGTTTCTATCGTGGTAAAACAGTATTGACAAACACTACAGTGTTGTGTCTCTCATTTGTGAATTCATGTCGTTAAGTATTTGAAAATGTGTATTTATCTACAAAATTCACCTACACCTGGCATGGTCAGGTTGTTACAAACATACTGGAGATTTCCTTTCAGAAATGCGAGAGTATTAAGATTAATCTTTCTGTGATATTTAACATCACATCTCAATGCATGTGCTTGGAGGAAAAAATCCTTCTGCACTGTGTATGTTTCAGTGATTAAACTACTCTGAGCAACTATGACCAATGTGAATCACGTTCCACTGCATCCTAAAGTGTCTTGATATCAAAACTGCACAAAAGTTGGGGAATTTAGATCCCCCCCCCCAAAGTCTTCATTCCTGTTATCCCCAGGCACACAGCGTTGCTTAGGATATGTCACAGTGGTACTGTGTTACAACATGCTTTAGTTCAATGTGTTAAATAAAAGGAAGCCAAAGTGTGGCCAAATGTGCCAACATAAGCACTGTTGATACAGCCATCAGTTCAGGATCTCCTCCGTTCATGGCATTTTGAACATTTTTTGAGGAGAAAAAAAGAGGGAGAGAGAGGAGGTGAAAAATGTAACAAAGGAAAAATGTCTTTTCTTTCAAAACTGTCTCTCCTATTAAGACCACAGCAGTAATATTTTTTTAAATTGGAAACAGAAAAAGAGATTTTAGTTTCTCACAAGCCTTTCCACTGATAAAACTGCAGAAGCTGGGACCTCTTGATGTTTTGCCCAGCTATCAAGGCATGCCAAGCATCAAAACATTTGATGGAAGAGTCACCAAGACTTGTAAAAAATCGTATTAACCCAGCAAGTTGAAAGGGGAAGCAGAGAGTCCACGTAGGTGAGTGACTGTGTGGCCTGATACTGCTGCTGTATATGCAATTACACACAGTTCTAAGGTAAATTAACACAATTTACTTTGTGAAGACAGCCACAGTTCAAGGCTGCTCTGGCACAACTTTTAAAAACTATTTTTTACAATCTCATAATAATGACTTACTGTACAAAGAAACCCCCGCAAAATGTACTTTTATGACATTAAATTAAACTAGAATTACTTCATTAAATTTTAATTTGAAGAATTAAAAAAGTGTAAATACTTTGATTTTGATCTTGTCTAGATGCTCTTAAGGATTTTTCAAAACACCTTTCCAGACATCATGAGAAAATGCACTGAATGGAAACAAAACAACAATACCCCTTCTTAATATCCAGAACTCAGGATCACCAGGACAAAAGGACGAGCTTATAAATAGCTTTGTCTCTGGCATTACTACTCTCTCAAAGTTCAGATTCTGGGAAAATCACCTTCACTTCCCACAGCCTCAGAGTGTGCTCCACAGGAAATTAAGGTTTATTTACTGTAGAAGAAAGACATTGTGCTGGAATGACATCATGCCTTCAACCAGGGTGACTCCAACTAAACTGTCACATTCAGTTACCAAACCTTAATTGGAGCATCTTTTCCCGTGTCTGATGTAGCATTTTTTTCTAATATTAAGTGACAGCTCTGAATACCAAGATGGCAGATAAAAAGCTGAAATCACTCCATGCTAACATCTAAACAGAAAATGAATCACTTTTGGGGGGGGGGGGTCATACAAAGTGCTCCTTCAGCTCTCCCAAATGCATCATATTTAGTTTATATACTTGCTTTTGACATATTTCCTAAGATTTGTGGAAAGTTATTAGTGGGTAGAACAGAACAGCAATCAAAGAATGTGCAAGATAGAGAATTCAGATGAGGGTCCCACCACCCTCAACGACAGTCAAGCCAACAGCATGTCATCAAAGCTGTTGGAAACTAAATGTAACTACTGCTAACAAGATTTGCCAGGATTCCAACGTGACATGCAGAAAATGATGCACAAAAGGTCTGTGTGTGGGAGACAAAAACCTCCCGTGCCTCCAGAACTTCACAGGAGCAGAAGCATTTAAACCTCCTCCTGGAAGACTCAGGCATCCCATCACAGGAGGAGCCCCAAAGCAGGACTGGGACTCAGGTGGCTTCTGTCCTGAGGAATTCTGCTTTTTCTGAGGGCTCTCCAGCTCGAGGAAGGGGGGTAATGTCTTACACCAAAGTTCCTTCCAGCCTTGATATTTCCAAACAATGCCGTTATTTCGCCAAGCCTTTCCATGCAGACAACAGTTAATAAAATCCACACTGGAATATTTTCCTGTGGTTTAATAAAGGCTAATTCCACTTGTTCAGATTAATAGATTTTTAAGCAAAATCACGAGGATCTTCACTGTGTTTTTGCAATACGCTTTAGAACTCTTCAGCATAAGTCGTTTCTTAATTTATTTTTTACAGGTCTCCATTTGGGTTTCATTTCTGTGACATTTGAAAACAGTGCTGGTACATGACCAACTTCACTGCTCTTGAGCCCAACACATTTACTACAAACTGATGGTTTGGGTATGCAATACTTGATTTTCTTCCTCTTTATTAAGGTACTTCCATTATTTCCTGCAGTGAATGCTGGATTCTATTAAATGTGTTTACATTTTTTCCTTAAGCACTGTTTGCTGGGTTTTCACTTAACCATCCAACAAATACTGTGGTTATGCAAATGTTTACACTGCGTTCATCTTATTTATTTTTGCACAGAAAAAAAAAAAATAAAAGGAGCTGTTCTTAATTGTAAAAATATTGGATTTGTTTGGAGAAAAAAATTATTAAAAATTGCTAAAAATTGTCATTTTCTATTTTCTACAAACTTAAAAGCACAGCTGAACAGCAAATTATGGAATTACAACGTTTAAGAAAGATGCCAGACTCATTCCCACATCCCCCATCAGGCAGATCCTCACCAACACCCATGAACAGCTGCCAGCAAAGGTGGAGCCCACAATGCAGCAAATGCATAACTTCATCAGTTTTTGCTGGGGCTCAGTGCTTGTTTTCCAAAGGCAGTAGTATCAGGTATGAACAGACCTTCAGCATTCCCAACCTGCCCACTCCTTTATAAAGTGGCAGTGGCTCCAGCTCCAGGAATGGTTCCGTGCTGACTCACTTCTTCTGCAATACCCAGAGGAGCTGAGACAAACCACACACTGAGAATTATTACTCCAAGTTATTGCTTCCCTTGGGCTATTTGAATAACAAACAAAGAGAATGCATAAAGTGAATCCAGATTTTCCCATTTTACTCGTTCAGAGTATAAGCTCTTTTGAGGCAGGAGAACTACCTTCACTTTGAATCTTGTACAGTATTTTTCACCTTATCAACAATTCATGCAATAATGTATGTAACTGTTCTGTCCTTGCTAGAAAAGAAGACACAGTCCCATGTTCACTGATAAAGACCCTGACAGATGTCCTGGGAGGACAGATTTGATTTGGATCAAGAAAAAATACATACTGAAGATTGCTGTTGAATTAGCCAGAACGCTTTATGATGGTTACACAAGATTTATGCTGTCTGTGGAAAAGTACAGATGACACTCAGCTGGCATAAAGTCAGAACAGCTCAGAAAGACAACAACTGATTCAATAAAAATTTAACCAGAACAAAATGGCAACTTTAAAATTTTCAAATGGCGCCCGTGTGTTCCTATCTGTCCTTTTCTTTGCATCTCAGGCTATTTTTATTCTTTTGGAAGAGACTCTAAAAGGTTTATGACTCTTCAGCTCATATCCAAGGGACTGAATGTCATCTCACTGGTCAGAACTTGGCCTACAGTTTATCATCTGTTGTAATGTCATTAGTAGTTTCTGTTTACCGATCAGAATGTTGAAATAAACATTGTGATTGAAGTAAAACCACAAAAAACAGAGGGTGGCATACCAGAAGAGCAGTGTGAATCCTTTTCCAGGAGGATGGAAAAATGGAAAAATAGGGTCTGCCTAAGACAGGATCCCCAGACACCTCATTAAGATAAACAGCTTGACAACTGAGACACTGCCAAGTATAAAAAAGACAAACTTCCTTAAACTGTCTTGAAGTTGCTACTTCACAAAACACGATTCTCAACTAAGTATGAGCTCCACCATCAAAGTGAAATCTCAGCTCCGGTGAAGACACCGGCACAAATTCCCTGTGCTGTAAGGAGCCCAGAGCCACCTTTTGTTGTAGGGGGCTCGCATGACAACACGCAGGCATCTACAGCCACGTAGCTTAACCTTGATCACCCCTGAGGAAAAACACACACTTTTAGACTCATCCTCTCTTAGAGGAGACACCTAAAATAGGTCAACTGATTTATACCCAAAAATGCTTTTTTACCTCCTCAGGCTGAAACAAAGATTTAAGTGACAAGCTCTATATTGCAGATACCCAAAATAAGCAGAAAGAAACCCACATAGAATTTTATTCTTGGTTTTCAGATGAAAACACAACTTGTATAAAAGGAACCAGCACATAATACAGACTGCTCTGTGGAAAAGACCAGAATACAAAATTATTCATCACTCCTTTACCAGGAAGGCTCCTGATATTTACAGACCAGTCAATGAGATGGAAAGTTGGAAACAATAACTGTCCGTGCTAATCAGTGAGGTGAAACAAATTCCAAGTAAATTGGTCAAGTTTCCAATAGACCCCACAAGATTAGCACATTTATGACACTGTGATAACTGATAATTGATTTTCTATTTGGATAAAGTTACTTCAGGCTATTTGTGTATTTTCTTTATCATATCATTAGGTTTCAGTGTCTCTTCACAGACTAAAAAAAGAGTATAACAATGATAATTTTGCCCCTCTGCAGTTTAAACATCCTAACTGTACCCCACTACAACAGGATATATTTATGATTTACTCCACATCACATCCTCCCTGATGTGTCTTGGGTTCAATCCCTTACATAGGAATTAAATCCTCACTATCAATAACTTCACTTAAAAAATCTGTTTTCTGTTTTTCCTCCAAATTTTCACCTTGCCTGCCAAAACTAATGTGTTATTTCTAACCTTTGAATTGGATTTCCAGGATGAGGGGAGGAAAATCTTCTGGCCTCTTGTGGCTTGGCATATTTCACACCACAGTGTTTTTTTATTTGTGCCAACACTGATTGTTCCTAACAATGAATGTTGATTACTCAGATCTTAATTTCCGTATTTTTCCTTTCTTACTGTTTCTGGTTAATTATACTATTATATGCACATGCATCGTATCTACCACACCTTGGAGGAGATCAGATCAGACAGATGGAAATATTCCAGTAAGATACAAATAACAGAGATATTATATAGAAAAATCAAGAGCATAACAGTAAAATTCTGGAACTGAAAATTGTGAAATATGCAACTATCAGTCAATGGCTGGGGTTTTTTCCACAATAAATTTTATTTCCTATTTAGAGCTTTTTTAAGCTCCAAATATATAAAAATAAAATGTATTACTTTTCTAAAAAAAAAAAAAAAAAGAGTAAATATTGAATGGATATAGGAGAAGAATCCTTTCCAATTTCCACCAAGACCACAACTTTTGCTTTTCATCAGAATGTATTTCAATAACTTATTCAAACAGATTGCAGTAATTCTGTAACACCATGTGATTTATGGGTACAACATATATTAAAACTAAAAAAAAAAATCCAAAACCTAACACCTATTTAAATAACAGATTGTTATTAGAGTGGAAATGGTCTCTAGCACTCAATATCTGTGAAAAAGACCATGCATCTTACACAGGAACTACTCAGCCTAAGAAAATGTAACCTCTCTACAGTCACCATTTTCATATTTCTTAGCGTTAAATGCACAGCTTTACTCTACACATCCAAAGCAAATTTCATTTTCCTATTTGATAGATTAAATAACTTTAACAGTCTGGTTACTCTTCAGCTCAATGTAGAATGTAAATTTTACATCATCTCTATTAGGCATTGAACATTTTGGAGAAGAAATTAATTATTTTTCTTATGGTTTTATAACCTCCATAGTTTTCTGAGACTTTTCTATTGTTTCACTCTTCATCCTTACTGCTCCTACACGACAGGCACAAAGGCTCCTTCTCTCAGAGGGTCCTACCAACATGCACATTACTGTGGCTCAAAACAAAGAAATCTTTCCAAATATCTCAAGGACTACTCACTTCAGTATCTTGATAAAACACAAAGTTTGGCCTGGAAGCTTATTTCAGTGTTTTATTTATTATAATATTTCTGTGTATTTAACATTTCAGTATGTTAGAGACTCTGGAGTCTTTCTTGTTTTATGGTTATTTTCTGTAACTGACACCAGAAGAAGGACTCAGTAGCTTTTTAGAGGTGTTCTTTTAAAATGCACTCTGTAATGAAGACTTGATTCATTATTTAAGGAAAAAAAAGGTCACAATAATCAAAAGCAATTTTCAATATAAACAGGAATCTGCTGTTACAAGTCAGGACTGAAGCATACAAACACTGTTGTTAATGACAATTAAATAACAACCCCTGAAGCATTGATACCCACCTTCTTTTTACAAAATACCAGAATATAATTTAAAGAAAAACTTGAAGAGTGCCTCATCTATTCCTTAAATGACTTGGATATCTATCCCTCTTTAAAATGCAGCTGAAACCTGTGAGTGAGCTCAAAAATCAGTAGAAATGACTGTATCACAGACTAATAGCACAGCTGTTTTAAGAGCCATTTCCTTCAGAAACCAGGCCAAAAGAATACTCATTTCAGACCAGAAATGTCTTAAATGTACCAGAGTCTCAGTGGGGGGAAAAAAAAAAGCAATCAGGGAAAGGAATTACAGAAAAATGTAACTGCAAAGTTTACCACATCCACCTATTCAACAGCTTATAGCATACAGGATACGTTGCTTTCAGTCTGTTATAACCCAAGATCTATTTTCTTATTTATGGTAACAACATAACAAAGGAGGGAATCCCTGTCATTTATATTCTGATTAGTCAATAATTTGGAGGTCTAATGAAGACTCAAGCAAGCAAATAATTATTCAGATCAGTCCAAGCACTGTTTAATGAACAGTTTTCATCTTCTTGAAGAAACACATTTATTCTCCTTCAGAAACATCTCATTGCCCGCCACCAGTTTCAAAAAATTCCTCAGTCTTTAAGTCAGTTTCACAGTAGAAAAGTAGCCACTGAGTATAAAAGTCTTATTGAATAAATATCACTTCAAGTAAGTATTAAGCTCAAAGTTTCCTTTATTCTTTTAACTAACATTTACCTCTAGGATAAATAAATCTTGATTTTTCCAAACATACACACACCAAAAAAAGTTTCCTTAATGTTAGTGAATCAAAATGCTAAGAAATATTATTCTGTGAGGAGAACACCTACATAAAGGATGTTGGAATCTTTTTCATTTCTTCCCAATTTTCATCACCAATACAGCTGTACATCTCAATGAGGTGTATTAATTAGTTTTCCTATAACTATACGACAATTAATTAAAAGCCACTGGTAACTTCAGATCTGAAGGCTTGCTGGAAGGACTTACTAGCACAATGGTTTTTCATTTTATTACTTATTTTGTAAACACGTAAGTTCAAAAATCTGTACTTACTTCTACTTGTGCAAATAACATTTGTTCAGTGTTATCATTGTTTTTCTCCTTGAGGTCTGGTGGGATGTGTCTGTTTCTTACTTGGAAATGTGTCTTACTAAGATAACCATCACCAGGGTCCTGCGTTCAGAAAAAGAGAAAGAAAAAAGAAATTTTCTGTAACCAAAATGCTAAATGCGTTCACTGTTCTAGAAAATAAACAGAGCATGGTGTTTAGGCACAGGCTCCAAGTCTTTTTATAGGCACTGATGACTGCAGTGCTCCTCAGCACCTTCTCACAGATAGTTTACACCAGTTCTTGGTGTTGAAGAAAGTCAAAGACCTCAACAGGAAAAAATAAAGTTTAATATAGCTATTAATGGAACAAGACAACTGCACCCTGGGGATCAGGATAAGTGCCAAAGAACGGGAAGGCAGTGCACCAAGGTGATGAAGAGAAGAGGAACTATTAACGATTTTGACCTATTTCAAAGCATTCATGCCAGGATTAACTTCCCAACTCTTGCGACGCTGGTTTGGTTTTGCTGTTTCCCCCTCTAACTTTACATAGTTCTGAAAACAAAACAAAACAAAACCACTCCAGAATTTATGTATGCAGAGTCACAGCTTGTTTCCTCCTCTTGATCACCTCTGAGGTCAACTGTAAGAAAAAAAAGACAAAGCTGTGCCTTCTCCCAGTTCACATCTTATCATTTTGCTTCCCAGGCCACACAGCCCACAGCTGTTCCTTGTACAATCCCAGATTGTCAGAAGAAAGGTTCAGGAGTTTTCCTGCATTACTGGCCTGTCTACCTGCACATTTTATTTTTCCTAATTAGGAGCAAGAGGAGAGAAAACGTTTAATAACGGGTACACTCTGAAAGGAATAAAGCATGTACAGAACACAAAGAACAGTAGTTGCACGTCGAGGATTTATTTCTTAAAGGAAACAAATAAATTGGCAGTTTATTAGCTGTTCCATTACGTTTTATTTTAGACAAACAGAGAGCATATGCACAACATCTGATGAGAAAGGATTCCATTCAAAACAGTCTCGCTACAAAATTCATTAACATAGCATTAAATTTCTTGACAAGACTGCAACTTAACTATGATTTAACTCCTTGGTTAATTTGTCTTTGCTGACACAGTTTATGCCATTTATTTTTACCTTTAAACCATCACAGGTTTTATACTGACACGCTAGTTCTCTCTTTCCAAAGACACCCTAGATCAAACACACCTCCAAAATCTACTATGAGCACCTTGTTTACTTTGTTCTGATCAAGTTTCACGCATTTAAAAAAGGATAATGCTCCCTACATGTACTTTTTCCATTGATTTTTAAGCATGAATAACAGTACAGGCAATTACACTGCTCACTTCTCCTACTGTATGCCTTATTTTCTCAACAAATCTCGTTAAGAGCATGAACCCACCAAACTTTCCTGCAAGTCCTTGCTGCGGAGCTAAGTGCAGCCTGCGCAGGGAGGAACCCAGAGCGCAGAGAATGGCGAAAGAAAAGCTAAGCCTAAACTGGTGATAGAAAATCCACTTCTTTCACTCATCAACACCCCTCTCAAGCGTCTCCTTGCTCCTCTCAAGTGCCTCCTCGTGCATCTTCCCAACAGTGAGAGCAGGAGGAAAGATACCTGCACAGGTATTTGTCCCACTAAGAGCAGCAGAGGAAGGGCTGCAGCCACCCACAGAGGGTGAAATGCCCCAAGGCGCAGCGAGCCGTGCCAGGGCAGGGCTGGACTGAGCCTCCTCCTCCCTGAACCGGTTCCTCCCCCCAGCAGAGCGCAAACTTGACAGCCCTTGCACTCTGTGAGTGCCACGAGAAAACTGGGTGGATGGGTGGATGATGGATGGAGCCAGCAGTCTCTGTAGCTGTGTATCAGAGCAGTCAGGAAGGAGCAGCATCCCTCCTGCTGCACTCCGTAGTGTTTTGTACTCTTCCATACCCCTATAAATCACAGCTGTAGCCAGAACCTTGATCCCACTAATGCGCTAAGGGAGTCCCTTCCTACTGCAGCTGTACCAAAAGCCAAAGGGAACTAATGCAGCTTCTGGTATGATTACCTGGATTACGCTCACTAAATATGAAACAAACATAAAGGGCCTCATTTACTTCAGCTAAATCACGACCTCCACAGCAAGATTTAACCATTTATCCTTAACAGCAGCACCCAAGTTCAGCTCCACCAGCTCCTGCAGTAGAGGTGCTCTTGGCTTTTTTACAGCTTTCTTCCGGTGGGAAAAAAAAAAAAAAAAAAAAAACCCAAACCAAGAAAACACATTATAAAAATAACATCATTTGGAACATTTCACTTACAGCTATAAATACAGGGTTCTGCCTGGGCCATGTGAGCTTATGTACCAAGAGCCAGCTCCAGGAGAACAATGAGTATTTCATCATCTAAATTTAATCTCCACAGAAAACACAGCAACACAGGAACACAGTTCTACCAGCCTGGTTCACTTGTGTGGTCTCACTGCTATCAATGGGTCTATTCACGTGAGTCAGGAATGAGGAATGGGATCCAAGTGCATTACATCAGCAAAATTAAGAGTGCCCCAAACTACCCACAACACATATGCCAGTTAAATTTAAAAAAAAAAAGGCAAAAAGACAATGAGACATCTTGTTGAGGAAAAGCTTTCTTCCCAGAACTCCACGCTGTAAATGGATGGTCTCCATGGCCAGGTTTTTATCACACACTGAAATCACAGAGTCGCCAATTTGGCCCATTAAAAAAAGAAAACAACCCTCTTAGAATTTTTTTATATGAGAACAAGAATCTATCTCATTCTGCTATTTCCAGCAAAGCTTCTTATTTCACAGAAAGTTCAGACTTTGACCCATGTATTAAATTCCCAGTAGAGGCTCAGAGCATCTTTCTTTGTTGAATAAATCCTCACAAATATAGCCTTGAACTGAAATCTAAAGTTTCAAATGGTATTCTGTAAGAAAGGGTGCATTGTAACACTTGGCTAATATTTGCACTGTTATAAAAACTCATAAATTTGACAAATCTAAGTCCAAGGTCCTCCCTCTTACTGAAATTTTGATTGTCTGTGATGAAAGGGTTACAAATATTAATGTACAACTACACATGTGAAAATGGTGACACACATTGGAAAAAGCATGACTTTTCTCAAAAAAATTCATGAAAACATGGGAAACCACTGAAGCCATTAAACTCTAAAAAAAAAAAAAAAAAAGCTAGATTAGCAGATTTTCCACAATAGAAAGAATACATAAAAAAGAGAACATGAAAATGTACATGTTGGAGAAAACCATCATGTATCAATCCATCTTCATATACTATAACAATAAATTTTTATATACTGTATCAATATATATTTATACACTATAATACATATACTGGATAATTGTGTAGCTATTCACATATTAGTTTGACATTATCCTGAGCAAAATAACAAAAGTCATACAGAACTCAGTAAATGAAAAAATATGTATAGTAAAAGCATTTTTCTTAAGGAAAACAGAATTTGTCAATGTAATCTCAGAAGACATGTTCGGATGATAAACATAGAAGTTGGAACAATACATGCTCAGAATTCCCTAAGCTATCTGTGGATTCCACAAGTGGAAATTAAAAAAAAATTATAGCAATCCCACACTAATCTTACACATGCTATAGGATGAAAATTTATTAATTCACATATCTCAAAGTCTAACTTAAAAAATGGGGAAATCATCATAAAAGAAGTGATTCTAATGGGGTCCTTTGGGACTAGTCTTAGCCTTATGCTATTTAAAATTTTGATTAATGACCTAGAAACAACATGTAGTTATTATTGTAGAGGTTTGAAAGTTATGGAGAATCAGCAAATAATGAGGATTGATCATGAATACCAGCAGATATTTCTGGCTGCTGTATGCAACGGACAGGTATTGGAAGGAAAACACTAAGCTAAGGATCTAGAACAAAGGCTATGTGCTGTTTCAGCCTAAAGGGTTAAAGTGAACCTTGGATATAAAACCACACAAAGTTGCCCAGAGTAGGAGGGATTAAATTTCACATTCATAGTGTGGTCCTGCCCACAGCTGAAAAAGGGTTTTGATACATTGGCCAAGATTCAGAGATCCACAGCCCTCTTCAACCCCTGCACTGGCCTAAGCCCCCACATCAACACACTTGTGCAGTTTAAAGGATGTTTCAGCTTGTGGTGGTAGTCAACAGCCCAAAAAGCCCACCAAGAGTTTCTAAAAGTCAACACTCTGATTGTTTTACCTTGCTAGTTCTCCACTCCCAGCCATCTCCTATCTGCTGCGAATGTTTAACAAAGTCTTGACAGCACTGCTTGAATCTTTTCTCCCCCAGAAAGAAGTCTTCTTCACCTGCCATGCTACAGGACACCTGCAGAGCAAACCGAAGGTTAGTGCTGGCAGATCAGAAAGAACAGCAAGAAGTTTCACTAATTCATAGCACCTGAGTAGTAAAATAACAAATCATAGGGGGGGAAAAAAAGCAATAGGTTTATTGCTTTAAATAGCACAAAGACTTCAATTCCATCACGGAATCATGGACCTGCAGAGCAGCTGAGGCTGGAAGAGACCTTTGGTCCATTCCCCCTGCTCTCAGCAGCGTCAAATCCTGAGCAGCAGCTGGCTCAGGATTGCTTACATTTGGGTTTTGGTTATCTCCAAGGATGCAGGTGCCACAGCCTCTCCAGGGAACCTGTTTCGGTGCTCAATTACCATAGCAGGGAATATTTTTACTTCTGTTTACCTGGAAGCATTTACCTATCAGTTTGTGCTTGCTGCCTCTGGTGTTGTCTCAGCTGAAGAAAGCCTGGCTCCATCTTCTTTATTCCCTCCCACCACGTATTTATGGACGTTCAGAAGATCCCACTTCTTCTCCAGGCTGATTCATCCCAGCTCTCTCAGCCTTGCCTCATACACCAATCACCCTTAATCATCTCTGGGGTTCTTTGCTGGACTGGTTCCAGTATTGTGGTGTCTTCCCTGTACTGGGCAGCCCAGAGCTGCACTTTTAACATGTATTTCCTTAAAAGTGCAGTGCAGCTCTCTGTGGCCCAAAAATATGGCTTCAAAACCTTCCCTGTCCCTCAAAGGGCTTTCTCACAGGGTTTTGAAGATGAATTTTTTTCTCAGAGAATTTGGTCATTTTTACTTGACCCCCCTCTCCCCTTGCCCATTTCAGTGAGGATGTGTCACAAACAGAGCTGGTTTAATGTGTTTGTGGAGATGAGGCAGCACTGCAGCACCGCAAACAAACCACTGCATCACAGAATGGTTTGGATGGAAGGAACCATAAAACTCATCTTGTTCCACGGGCAGGGACACTTCCCACTGTCCCAGGTGCTCCCAGCCCCAGTGTCCAGCCTGGCCTTGGGCACTGCCAGGGATCCAGGGGCAGCCACAGCTGTGCCAGGGCCTGCCCACCCTGCCAGGGAAGGATTCCTTCCCATTATCCACTCCAAACCTACTCTTTCCAATTTTAAAGCCATGCCCCTTGTCCTGTCAGTGGCTATGACAACAATAACCTGTAACCATTACAACCAGATCACACCTCTCCTTAACAAGAAATACAATTGACACAGCATCTCCCACAATGCTCATTATTTTTCACTATCTGACCCTGAGTCACATCATCATCCTGTCTGCCCACGACAAAAATTATTTATTAGCACTTGAAACACATTGTTCCCAACAGCAGTTAACCCAAGGCTCTGTGCCTCCTGGATGCCAGGAAAGGGGAAAAGCAGGAAACAGACAGTGCGGGTGTTTCTGCAATTCCCCAAGTGCCCCAGCCCTGACGAAGGAATGTAAATCGTGAAGAATTTGCATTGTGAAGAATCACTGTGAAGAATCACCGAATCCCACACCCCTGGGGCTGGAAGGCTCCTCTGGAGCTGCCCAGGAACGTGTCCAGCTGGGGCTGGCATGGCTCCACACAGGGACACTCCAGGCCCTCCCTGGGCAGCTGTTCCAGGGCTCTGCCCCTCCACGCACACAACTTCTTCCTCCTGCTGCCCTGCAACTCGCTGCCCTTGATTTTATGGGCAGCGCTGCTCCCGCTGCCGCCGGCAGCACCGAGCAGAGCCCGGCCCAGCCTCTGGCAGCCCTGGCAGATGTTGGATGGATGGATGGATGGATGGGATCCCCTCTCGCCGTTCCCTTCTCCAGACTCCGTGAAGGAGCCCCGAGCCGACGGGCCCGTCCCTCTCAGACACGGGCCTGGCCGGCTCTGGCTTGGAGGCCAGGCGAGCCCCGCAAAGATTTTTCCCTTTCCTCCTCTCCTCGGTCTTCCCGGCCCCGGCGGACAGGGTCGGGGAGAGCGGGAGGGACCAGCCCCGCTCGCCGCCCCTCACGTACCGTGCGCTCCTCCTCCTTTTCCCTTTTCCTCCTCTTTTTCCGCCTCCTCCTCCTCCTCCTCCTCCTCCTCCCGCCGCTCCGCGAGCGCGCCGGCCCCGCCCCGCTGCGCATGCGCGGCGCCGCCGCTCCGGGCGCGAGGGAGGGCGCTGGGGGCTGGCTGCGCATGCGCGCCGGGCGGGAATGGGGGACGGGGAATGGGAGAGGGAATGGCGGGGATGAGGGAGTGAGGGAATGAAGGAGCGAGGGGGATGAGAGAGATGAGGGAGATGAGGGAATGAGGGAGTGAGAGGGATGAGGGAATGAAGGAGCGAGGGGGATGAGAGGATGAGGGAATGAAGGGAATGAGGGAGTGAGAGGGATGAGGGAATGAAGGGAATGAGGGAGTGAGAGGGATGAGGGGGATGAGAGGATGAGAGAGATAAGGGAATGAGGGAGTGAGAGGAATGAGGGAATGAAGGAATGAAGGAGCGAGGGGGATGAGAGGGATGTGGGAGTGAGGGCGTGAGGGAATGAGGGGATGAGAGGAATGAGGGAATGAACGCAACGAGGGAATGAAGGAGTGAGGGGATGAAGGAGTTAGGGAATGAGAGGGATGAAGGGGTGAAGGAATGAAGGAGTGAGGGGATGAGGGAGTGACAGAATGGGATAAGAGGGATGAGGGAATGAAGGCGTGAGGGAATGAGAAGGATGGGGGGATGAAGGAATGAGGAAATGGGGGATGAGAGGGAGTGGGGGAATGAAGGAGCGAGGGGGATGAGAGCGGCGAGGCGGGATGCAGGGAATGAAAGGTCTGAGGGCCGTAAGGCAGAGGAGGGGATAAAGGGAACGAGAGGAACGAAGGAAACGAGGGGGGCTGAGGGAATGAGGAGCTCTGGGGGATGAAGGCTGAGGGGGCTGCAGGGTTGAGGGCGACAAGCGGCGTGTGGTGGCAGAGGGGATGAGGGGCCGAGGTGCCGGCAGGGTGTGACGGTCCTGGGGGGACCCTGGGGGCTGCAGCCGCCCACCCCAGCCCGGTGAGAGGTGCGGGTGCCCGGCCAGCCCTGGAGGAGCCCTCCGTGCTGCCATCCTCCTCCTCCTTGCCCTCCGTGGTTCTCAGCCCAGCCCAGCCCAGGTTGTTTTTTCACCAAGCGCTCGGCAACAGCAGGCCTAGTCACCTTCCTGTCCCCGCTGCATTAATACATAATGTTGTTGCTTTTTTGACGAGGAGGTGGTGTGGAGTTAAGGTGGCGGCGGGGGGATCACCTGGGCACTTCCCAGGCCATTTCCAGGAGGTGCCAGCACGCATTCCAGTGTTCCTTCCATTACCCGGCTGCGCTGTTTCTGTAATTGCCTGTAGGTCTGAGAATTTGCGAGGAGCATGGAAGCTGCTCTGCTACGCAAGTGCTGTTGGAATTATTTTTAAATTAAAGAGTCTATTAAACCATACGTCTTCCAGTGGTAAAGTCTTGCCTGCCCCAGCTATGCGGTCCAAGGCAGCATGTGCAGAATGCACTACAACAGGATAGACATAAAATGTTTGTTTTACCTACTCAGCTATAACCCACTGCTTTAAATAGTTCTAGGACTGTTGTGTGTATAGCAAACCACAGCTACCCCACCAGTCTGGAGACCACTCTACTCTGGGAGAGCTTCTGTATGCAAATGGTGTGCTGTGATGTGTCATTTTCCCAGCTGTGCACTTCCTAAATTCCTTGTAGTTTACTGGGTGTGGAGAGCTCGGGAGGGCAAAAGCTTTTTCTTTTTCCTTTCCTTTTTCTTTTTCTTTTTCTTTTTCTTTTTCTTTTTCTTTTTCTTTTTCTTTTTTCTTTTTCTTTTTCTTTTTCTTTTTCTTTTTCTTTTTCTTTTTCTTTTCCTTTTTCTTTTCCTTTTTTCTTTCTCTCTTCTCCTCTTCTCCTCTTTTCCTCTTTTCCTCTTTTCTTCTTTTCCTCTTTTTCTCTTTCTTTTTCTCTCTTTTTCTCTCTTTTTCTCTCTTTTTCTCTCTTTTTCTTTTTCTTCTATTCCTGAGGTAAAGCGTCTTTCTTAAAATCAGTTCTTAAAATCCCTGTTAGCAGCCAAGTCCTTCAAATGAATACCAGAGTCCACGTTTAAAGATGATTTTCACCACTTCTGATCAATGAAATATTCCATCTAAGTTTGCAGTTTTCAACATTAGGTGTATATATAAACGAAGTTTTACTTCACTAAGTTATTCTGGAGAATTATTAATTGTATTATGTGTATTAATTGTATTATTTGAACAGATTATGGTGCCTTCATAGATTGGTATCTTCAATGCTTACACCATTTTTAAAATCAGCTGCATAGTTTGGGTGATGCCATTACAGGCTGTGATGCTATAGCCCTTATTTAATCATCAGAATTAATTATTTCTATCATTCTTTACTGTTTCTTTTGGGTTTTTTTTTTTTTTTAATTTGTTGAGTAAAACACCATGTTGTCACCCACCCCTGAGTTTTGGGAGAGGATTTTTCACTGTGGAGTGTTCTCTCTGGGCCATTTTTGCTAACAGTAAATGCATGTGGTAATGAAAAAAACGTCACGTAATGTGCATTTCCTTGGAAGCTACAGCTCCTGATTCCTAATTTTAGCTTTGTTACTGTCTCTCTGGATTATCTTAGGGAAGAATCTTTGGGTTTGAGACATGGCTCATATAAAAAGTGGCCGAGAGGGCCCTGATTTTGCATCGAAGCTGGCAAAGGAGTTGCCATGGCTGAAAAAAATAAGGCTGAGCAGAGTGAAATTCTGTTTCTTGCAGCACCTGGTATCAGCTTGGTCATCTCCAGCCCCGTTGCCAGGGCACTGCAGTAGATTGCAGTGTGTGCCTCTTTATCAAGGGAAATGCATCTGCTGCGGCTCTGAAATTACTGGACGAGAAGTCCCAAAGTGGGGGGTTCTCTCCTCTCTCTTCCTCCTTTTGCCTGAAAAAAAATGCCTCAGGTTTCCATCTCATCTCTGCCAGGCAAGAGCATTAATAGCCCTGCTCCTTGTGTCGCTGCTGGGATGTTTATGTACTTAAATGCATTAAAAAGTCATTAGACCATTTAATTTTCTTCTAAGTATATTACTATGCATTTAGACTAGATCTGTTTTTCATACATTATCATTGCTGATGATAATGATGAATGAGCAAAATCATTGAGACAAATACCAAATTTTTATCAAATATCAAAACGAAAACATTTTCAGAGTAAATTACAGTTGCTGTAGGAACTCAGTTGATTGTGAATTTTAGAACTGAACTAAATAAAGATCGTGGAGAATAATCCTTTATCAGCCAGACTGAATGACCTCTGAAAGGTCTTTTTCATCTCTTCATCCTGCTCTTTTGTCCCAGGAAATGCGGCTCCAGCCCAAACTCCTTGATCAGTCGAGCAGTTCATGCAGCGCTCCCCTCCCCAAAGGAGGAAAGGTGACATTACAGCTCCCAGACTGGCAGAATTAACACCATCTACATTTCATCCCGTGAACCTTCCTCAGTGTGCTTCATCTCCTGACAAAGTAATTCTTCGCAGTAATTCTAATGCTGCTTCTTACACTTTGCTCTTTGATTACTCTTAATTTCTGACACTGAGTGATGTTGCTAGGACAAAAAGAGATAATAATCTGTTACTGCCAGTGCCTGGCAGTACCCGTGTTGCAAAGTTTTGTAACAAAAGAATATTGCCAGGTGTTCCAAATCAGAAATAATGCTGTAGCCAAAGTAAAATGCTTCTGAGAATGTCTTGTGAGGCTGCTGGACAGCATGCTCAAACCATTTCACATGCGCTATAACACAGAGTTTCTTCATTTTCTGTACTAACAATGCAATAAGAATTAAAAATAATATATTCTGCATTTTGTCTGCTGTGTTTGTTCAGGAGACTCAGTAGTCAAAATCCTGTTCCCTGACGGAACTCGGTAAGTGGACAGTTACTTTTTCAAAATTGTTAACAAACCCTATTTTTCAGTAATCACTGTAATACTGCTCTTCTTTTGTGAGGTACACAAGTAGTGTTATTTTTCCTTTTGCTGGCAGAAAAGGAGGAATGAAGTGACCTGTTGAAGACTGTGGTAACTGCTGGGCTGGTGAATGGAGATGAATTTTGTCAACTCGTACTCTGCGCCTTCGAGTGTTTGAGCTCTTGGGCCCTGTGACTGTGCTGAAAGTTCAAAAGGAAATAAACTGAGAGGTACACAAACAGCATTCATTTCTCATGAAGGTTTTTATTCCACTCCAGTGGCAAATGTTTCCAATCAGCACTGAAGGAAGTACAGTCACAATGCAGCAGTTGTTGCCACCTTCTGTTTTTAGCAATTTTTCCTACCTCTTTCATTTTACATAAAAGTTGAATAAGTCTTTCAGAGTTCAGAGGTTTTTTTTTCCATTTGTTTTGTATTCTCTTCAAGTTACTGTTATTCATGTTCCTATCTTGTTTTTTGTTTGTTTTTGTTTGGTTTTGATTTTTGTTGTTGTTGTTATTTTTTTCTCCTCTTAACCCCATATATATCAAACTCAACTTGAGACAGGCTATCTAGGAAATACTGGCGGTATTCATACAAAAGGTAGCAACAGCTGAAGGTCTTAAAAGTGTTGCTTCTGGGAAGGGAAATTGAATTTGGGGGGCGTTGCAGCTAATGAGGAGGACTGCTTGATGCAGAATATTTTTTTTTCTAATTAGCTCACAACTTCTTGGTCAAAACAGCATTAAAATATCTGCAGACAGCGGAGCAGAGGTCATTATTATACGAAATTACAGTAAGAGGATACACTTAGAACTAGAGTAAATATATGTAATTCTAATAAATAAGCAAGTTAGTCTTCCTCTCCTGTTTTATTACACCAGCAAACTACAATGCCAGTGTCGGGTTTGCTAAAAAAGAAGTCAGAAAGAAGTTCAAAGTGCAGTGTGTGAAATATTTTTGTGGGAAGATTAGAACTAGGATTACTTTTATGCAAATAACATAAATTAAGCCTATTGCTAAGCTCCAGAGTAAATTACTCTTCTGATACAGGTCTAAAGAATTCTTTTACCTAAGGAGACTGATCCAGGTGAAGACTGGACGGAAATTCTACACAGGTGAAAGGGGTTGGTTTTTGGTTTTTTTTGGTTTTTGTTTTGGTTTTGGGTTTTTTTTTTTTTTTTTTTTTTTTTTGGAAAATAAAGTAGTTCGACAACAGAAACTATCCAGAAGCCAAGCAAGAAGTAACACAAGTTTAAAAGTGTTTCTCTATATTTCTGTTATGGAATTAATGTATGGTACATGCAGTACAGGTTTTGTCCCAGCAGGTTGGACTTCACACTTGTCCTTGATGTCACAGCACTGCATGCACACAACACCCTGCACAGCAGGGATGTATGGGATCTGTGTGTTTGACCCCAGGATTTCTGAGGATCACCACAGGCATCGTCCCAAGAGTTAGATTTGGTTTAATTTTCCTTTCTTCCCTGTTTTTCCCTTTGCCTGCGACAGCAAAGCGACAAGCCCTGGAGCTTAAGCTCATGCTCCAGCTGCTGCCCTTCCCAGTAAGGTTGTTACCCACGGAGTGTTATCACTCCCTGTTATTTTAGTAACAGCTAATTTCTCCTATTAGAGACCGTGAAATCCTTCTCTGACTGCTCAGATCCCAGGAGGAAATGCCAGTTACATACCTAGCAGTGGAGCAGCACTACTGCAGTGTTCTTTTGGCACCCTGGAGACACGCCAGAGCTGTGAAAACACCTCCTGATGGCAGCTGGGTGAAAACTGTGGGGGCGGTGTCCCGGGTTTGGGGGGGTCTGGGGAGGGGTGCAAGGGGCCTTGGGGGAGGTTTGGGGGTGTCTGAGGGGGCTAAAGGGGAATTATCATGGGTTTAAGGGAGGTCTGGGATGTTAGAGAGGCTTGGGGGAGCTGTTAGGAGGATTATCATGGGTTGGGGGAGGTCTGGGGGGCTGTGGTGATTTTGGGGTAGCTGTAGGGTGGTTTTTGCGGGCTTATGGGGGTCTAAGGGGGGCTGGAGGGGCACAAGGGGATTGGGGGTGCTCTGGGGTGTCATAGATTTGGGGCACTCTAGGCTGTCTGGTAGGGGCTGTAGAGGGATTGTGGGGGTCTTTGGGGAGGTCTGGGGAGGTAATGGGGTTTATAATGGATTTGTGGTGGTCTGGGAAAGCTGTTGAGGAGTTATGGGGGCTTGGGGGTTGGGGTAGGTCTGTAGGGGGTTTCCTTGGGGTTTTGGGAGTGCACAGGAGTTGGGGGGCTCTGGGGTGTTATAGATTTGAAGGGGCTCTAGAGAGGTCTGGGGGTGCTCTGGGGGTTCCAGAGGGACAGGAGGGTTAATGGGGAGGTAAAATGGAGCGGGGGGCTCTGGGGGAGTTGGGAGGGGTTCTGGGGACTTACCATGGATGTGGGGGCTCAGGAGGAGTCTGTGGGGATATAAGGGCTTATCATGAATTTGGGGCAGTTCTGGGGGATCTCAGGGGGCTATAGGGCAGATATGGATTTGGGGAGATTTGTGGAGCTCCGGGGGGGGGGGATTATCATGGGTTGTGGTGGTCTTTGGGAGTTGTGAAGGGGTTATGATGTGTCTCTGGGCTTCTGTACCCTGGAAAACATCCAGTGGTCTGTGGACGTGGGCCTGCAATGATGAAATTAAATTGCTTTGTGCTGTCAGAGGGCAAGCTGGTAATACTAGTGTGAGTTTATGAATAGCAGATTGGAGCTGCTTCTGTAAGAAACTTAAAAGTTTACTTGGAGAAAAAAAAAAAAGTTATTAAATGTCTCTTAAGCACAAGTGCATAGCCTGGCGATGGTCTCCCTGTGAGCATTTCAAAGCCACTTGTTAAAAATGTGAGTTAAATGGGTGCAGAAACAAAGTACCCTAAAACAAGGGATTATACAGTTCTCCTTCAGGCCTCCCCTCCCCGAGGAATTCTAATAGTTTTACTACTCTCTAGCACTCCGAATACAACAGTTGTGGCACTGGAGAAAATCCCAGTGTCCTCACCAACAGAAGATCATGCCCTCTAACTCTACATTTTTAATATACCTTTCTCCCATTTGTTAATGATAAGAATTTTCTTTACATCACAGAAAAGACCTGCTGCCTGAAATGAAGAGGTTAGCATGTGTTAAAGCATCATGTCTGTGCTAGACTTCACCAAATATTCTGTTAAATAAATAAATTTATTTATAGCACTTATGCTTCTGTTTATCATTATTTGGACAAGGCCAAAGACTTTTTTTTTTTTTTCCTTTTTTTGAATTACAGAGTCCAGTAATTCACCAGAACCTCCAAAAGTCATATCAGCAGTTAAATTAGAGCTATTATCAAATCTGGTTTTGTTTGGGTTTGGTGGTTCTTCTCCCCATAACATCTGTGCATTTATTCAGATAAAGTTTGAAACCTGCAGCATGCTGCATAATCACTGCATATATCAAGCAAGATGATCCTTTGAATGTTGCTGGAATACTTTCCTGACCCTGAAACTGCTGACAATTTCCACTGCAGAAGTGTGTGCAAAAAAAAAGGGATTTGTTGGGCTCCAACCCTCCAAACCGTGTCAGTAGAATTTCAACACTAGGTTCTTGCAGTTTCAATACTTTTGTCGCCCCACCTCGGAATTTCTTACTTTTGGTCCACGATTCCCAAAAGCACTGGCCCCACTTGACCAAATTTCCCCTGGCACAAGGGCTCACTGAAGTATTTGAGTACAGCACGGCTATTCCACGCGGGACGATTTCAGGCAGGGCAGGGCGTGGGGGGTTACCCAAACCACTTCCAATCCCCAGCCCCAGCCTTTCACGGGGTAAATAATACAGCAGGAGTCAAAGGAAGTCAGCAGGAGAAGAGCCTGAGAGCAATCTGTCGCCGAAATTTGAATGATTTATTTAATAACACCGCGAAGCAGCGCGCTTTACCTTCAGCAGCTCATCAGCGCTAGCTCCTCGGCGCTGACAGCTCCTTACCATAACAATGGGATCCACGGGCCAAACCCACCGCCCGTGCGGCTCCGCTGAAGTCAGGGCGGCTGTGCCAGAATTCATTCAGCCCAGCAATCACTCTGCACTATCCGGGCAGGCGCTGGGGCTGCAGCACCTGAGGAATGACCAGCCCGGGTAAGTCCAGTAAGACTCAGACCAAATCGCGCTGAAGAGAACGGTTTCTCTTCCCAGGAGTTTTCACAGAAACCAGCTACGTTCGAGAAACGAAGCCAAGACCAGGTGTAAAATGAAACGGTGGATCCCCGGTTTACGACGCATACGCTTGTAGGTGATTTTTAGAGGCCAGAGAGGTGGTTATTGTGCATGTAAGACCAGCGGAATGTGCCCCCGAGCACCAGCTCAAAGGACACCCACCCAGCAGCAGCGATCCCGAGCGCTGCTTCCCCAGCCATGGGTTCTTTTGTCTGCCGACCCGACAGACAACCCAAATCCAGGTCACTTTCTGCTTAAATCCCTTTTATCCCAACTCTTGGTAGCATTTCCTGTCCCCTCACCTGCTCAGTCAAACAACGCGGCTTCAGGGCTAGGCGTATTTCGTTCATGTAAAAATACATACCCGTGTACGTTTGCAGCAGCGCCTACAAATGTTGTCTGTCCGGTGAATTACCTCGCCTTTTCCAGGAAAACGTTTACACACTGATGTGGCCAAGAGCACCCTGGGAGGTGACAGCTTTCCAGGAGCTGAGGAAGAGCTGCTCTATCCTGCTTCATCAACTGGGGAATTGCCGGGGGACAACGGTGGGGGCTGGTGTCACCCCATTTTCAGCTCTCGCCTTCTTCCATCTCCGCCCCTGCCTTTCGCAGGTCACTGGCTCCTTGCTGCTATTTCCACCTACCTGCAGAATGAGGATGAGGAGGACAATGGAAGAGGTGTTTGGGAGATCAATTCAGTAGTACTTAAGGCCCTTTCAGGCGCTCAAGTGAGAGCATGGGTGTATAGAAAATCAAAGTATAATTATTATGAAAATGTACAGTATTGTTCAGAGCAAAAAGGGAAGGGAAGGCAGGATGATGAGATAATCAGACCACGGTAACTGAAGGATTTTGAGACATGATATTAAGTAAGTAAAAGGAAACATTTTTAATTGAGCTTAGGGAAGGTATTTCTAGCAAGAAATGGTAATTTCCCTAATTTTTTTTTTTTCATGTTAACCTTTGAGTTTGGGCAAGCCTCTAAGACCATCAAGTACAACCTTTAACCCAGCGCCACATGTTCACCACAAAACCTTTTTCCCAGGTGCCTCAATGTTGGTGTCTGAAGGAGTTATGGCAGTGTGGTTGGGAATGGGAAGCTGTGAAATGGTGTTTTAAGGGCTCAAGCTTGTAACCATATTCACCATATCAGTAAATAAAACATTAACAAGTCTAGATTCAGGTCCCTACTGTTTTGTTACTATTGGTAATATAATCAAATAAAGGCTTACCAGAGATAATACAAGTTTGTTATAATTGTGAGTGTTTTCTTAAGAACCCTGCTACCAAAAATCACCTGGAGATTCACCATGTTTGACTTTATTAGAGATGAAAGGTCCAAAGTGACCCACATTGCCCTCAATTCCCTTGCTTCCTTTTGAGGAGCCAATGTTACTTCAGCAACCAGTATTCCTTTCCAGAGGACATGAAATGGAGCAACTCCAGCTCAATCCAGAAAAGGCTAAAGGGGAGGCATTTATAAATCTCACGTTGCCACAAATCACATCAACTGTGAGTGTTCTGTACGTGATGTAAAGTCAGACATAAATGAGATACAACACTCGGAGTGTGGAACTCATGTTACCCTACATTTCATTTATTGAACTCTGTCTGCTTGTTTGGATTCCACAGTATCGTGAGCATTCCAGTAGCAGCCCTCTTGTTGGGGTTTCTATTTATAGCATCCTCTCTCTTCACTGGATGCCCCTCCACCTTCCTTCCAGAGAGGCATTAATTAGGGTCTTAAAGCAGAAGTCATATATCTTTAATAATTTAATTCAGATACAAAGTATACTCAGTATTCTTGCAAAAGACAGTATTTTTTTTTTTTAATAACTCTTTGCTATACTGTGAAAGGGTGCATTTCTAAACGTTCCTCTTTCACATTTTCTCCTGTTTTTCTCTTATGTATTTGGGGGCTAACAGCCACCATCTCCACAAATTCCAGATTTCACACATGCACATATTTAGCCATAAGGCAATTCTGAACTTTCAGAATTAAGCATACAGCTATTCCCTGTAGGATACAAGATTTCTTTTGCATTCTAAATAATTTTCTGTCTTCATAGCAGAACTACTGAGCTCTGTGTAGACTCAGACTTTGGCACTGAATTGGAGAGACAGGTTTGAAGGAGGGACTCTTGGATGGGTAAGGTCCTGGCTGGATGGCTGCATCCAAAAAGTTACAGGAAATCACTCAGCATCCAAGTGGGGACCACTAACCAGTGGCACAATAAATTAATATCAGCACCTAAAAGGGTGCTGGAGAGAGAATTTGGGCGAGGATCTGGAGGGACAGGACACAGGGAATGGCTCCCACTGCCACAGGGCAGGGCTGGATGGGAGATTGGGAATTAGGAATTGTTCCCTGGCAGGGTGGGCAGGCCCTGGCACAGCTGGGGCTGCCCCTGGATCCCTGGATTGGACACAGGTTGGACACTGGGGCTGGGAGCAGCCTGGGACAGTGGGAGGGGTCCCTGCCACGGCAAAGGGTGACACTGGGTGGGCTTAAGATCCCTCCAACCCAAACCAACCTGTGATTCCATGATTCTACAGCTCTAAAGGGAAAAAAAAACCAAAGCCCAGAAATATTCAGCCACCTTAATCCTGAGCACGCTGCCAGTGCAGCTCTCAGTATTGGAAACACCAGCAGTGGCACTACGGAGAAATATTTCTTCCTTCCTATCTCTTGCTGGGCATTAACTCAGGCACCAGTTAATAAACTCGGTGCTGCAGTTCTCACTCTGCAACACCCCACACCGACCGTGCTCCTCACCAGCCCCTGGCTGCCTCCCTGCTCACAAGAGGTTCAGTCAGCTCAGGAAGGAAAACTGCAAGTGAAGAAGGGGTTTGAATAACAGAGCTGAGTATTTCTTCCCCCTGACTATTCGAGCTATTTTTTCATTGTGGAAACCTTACTCCAAAATTACCTTTTCGGTGTGTGGGAATCAGACAGATAGCAATTTTGAGAATGTCTTGAGGGAGCAAGGTGATTTGAGTGATGAGACTCATAAGCCTTGTAATTACCGTAATTATGAGACCATACCTCTACAGGTAAGAACTCATAAGTAAAAACATTAGCATGACCATTTAAGAAGCTCAGTAATTCATTCCAGGGCATGTGGTTACAGTGAAATGCTTAACATAAACTTCATGACTCTGCTGGCACTTGGCCTTGCCTCTGGAGCATGTATCCATCCTCCAAGCCTGGGTCCTTTTGTCCCGTGCTGCTTGTGTGCAGTCTTTTAAATACAAAGTCTACAGCACCAGCAGTTACAGCTGGCCAGACCTTACCCAGTGTTTTAGACATTGCTTGAGCTGCAGCTTTATGAAGAAGTGGTGGAAACACTGGAGTGCTCTGGCTCAGACAGATTCACCCTGAGAAACCCATGTTCAAAAGGAACCCCAGAAACAGGACTTTTCTGTCCTACATGCGCTCTTCTCCTGCAGTCCTGACCCGCTGCCTAATGGGGTGGATGAGCAAGAAAAGCTTGGCAGTGTGAAGAAATGCCTCATTCTTGGCCATTCTGTGCTCTTCTTTTTTTTTTATTTTTTTTTAATTTTTTTTAAATTTTTTTTTTTTGCTCGTTTGCTTGTTCACTCAGCACTGCAGTGCCAGGCTACATCTTCTGTCAGCGTGAGCAACGTCACAGACCCCCTCAGTGAGAGAAGGTTGGTAGGAGGAAGGAGAAACTCTCTCCCTGAGCAGACATGCCGAGGCAGGGAGCGCAAAAAAAACACAGGGTCATTAGACGGGATATTGTTAATATTCTTCAAAGTTTGTACCCATGAGCTGTAGCATGCACTGCCAGCCACAAAGTGATGGTATCATATGGAAACTGCAGACGATCCTTTTGATCGCAGCGTATGCAATATTTCCTGAAGGTGTGTGCAGGGACAAGTTTGTACGAATCAGAGCTCGTTTGGGTTTTTATTTATACTCATTTCCCTGAGTTTTATTTCACTGGGGAATGCCTGCATTGTTCATCACTTGCTAAAAAAGCATATTTTATCACCCAGCGGCTTTCCCATTTCAGTGTCGCAATTTTGTTTGGACTTTGAGTCATTCTGGTCGCACAAAGTTACTCCTCCATGCTAAAATCACTCTTAGTATCAGTCAGTTTCAGTTGCAGCTGAAATTCATTATTTACTTAAATTTTATCGATGAGGAGTCAGTATAATACTTGCAATACAATTAAAACATGCTTGGAAAGTTAAAGAAAGCAGCAGTTTTTAATCAAATTAAAAAAAAAAAAGGGAAAAAAAACAAAACCAAAAAAAAAAAAACCCAAAAAAATGCATCTGTCCTCCCACAATCCACCACACAAAGCAAAACCAGCCTCATAACCTTTGCATTATCTCTGCCTTTGTTTTTGTGCTGACCTTGCATTAAAAGGTTGCAATAGCTACTTTCCAGATAAGGTAAGAATTTGGAGGTTGAGATAAACATGTTTTTAAGCATTTTCTTTCTTCTGGTATTTGTTGTTGTTGTTGTTGTTTGATTTTTTTTTTTTTTTTTTGTGGGGGGGTTGGTTTGGTTTGGGTTTTTGGTTTTTTTTTGGGGGGGTTGTTTCGTTTTTTTGTTTGTGGGGTTTTTTTTTTGTTTGTTTATGTGTAATAAAATAACTCCCCCAAAATTTTGCATTCTTTATCGCCCTAGGATATGTTTTCAAGGACATTAAAAAAAAAAAAAAGAATACTGAAATGCCTGAAGAATACTGAGGAGGCTGAAAATTCTTTTTGGTTTTATTTTGACTGCACTTTTCTCTGGAATCTTCACTCTGATTTTGGTTCTCCTGTTGAGGAGAAGTACCCTTTAGTATTTTAGGGAAAATGTTAAGGGATTAAAATTATACTTATTATTTCTTTGTTGCCATAAAATGGAAATTTTCCAGGATTTTAGGTGACCTTCCCTCTAGAAAAGGGGTTCTCTGAAGAGCACCATTTGTATTAGCAGAACTGTCAGTACTTTATACATACTGTGCATAAAATAATGCGTTCAATGCTATTACATTTGCAAAGTCTAGCACCCAAAAGTGTCAGAACAGAGAATTTAGCTTCAATTTGTTAATTTTAGACATCAGCATTCCGGTGTGGTAATTAGTGGTTCATCTGCATTGTGTTTGCCCACCTTTTTGAGGGCACAGATTAGATTAAACCCTTTTAATGAGCAGCCGTGTATTTTTTAATGCTCTTCTGCTCAGTCTCTAATCTGTTGTTGCTGCTCTTATTTAAACCCTGGCTGGAAAGATAGAATTATTAAATTGATTTTAAGAAGAAGGCCTCCCACTCAGCCAGAGGAGCCTTCACTGTGGGCAAGCGTGGTGCCAGGACCCGGGCTCCCTCACAGGGATGGAGGGAGGGTTTCCAGCGTCACTTTTGGGAGTTTCTCTGTCCTCCCCAGCCTCTCTGATTTCCCCACTGGCTATCCCCTCCTGATTCCTGTAAACCCAAGGCTTCAGCTGCAGGATCTACCAGCATCAGAGACTCGCTTCTCTGGTGCTGGCACAAAAAAAGAAAAAAAAAAAAACACCCCCCCCCCAAAAAAAAAAAAAAAAAAAAACCAAAAAAAAACCAAAAAAAAACCAAAAACAAAACAAAACAAAAAAACAAAAACAAAAACAAAAAAACCCAAACAAACAAAAAAAAACCAAAACAAAACAACAAAAAAAAAAAACAAAACAAAAAAACAAACAAAAAAAAAAAAAACAATGGGCTTGTTGCCGTGGTGGAAGCCCCTGTCTTATTGCTCTCCTCCTCCTCCTCCTCCACGTGCAAGGAAAAACTTCCTAACACATCATGAGGATTGTTTTCCTGGCAGGAAAAGGATCATTCTAACTATCCCCTTTAAAAAGGACCAAAAAAAAAAAAAAAAAAAAAAAAAAAAAAAATCTCAAATGCACTGATTTATTCTTTTTTTTTTTTTTTTTTTTCCCCTCTTCTTTATTTCTTTCTTCAGACAAAAGGAAAAGGTTGCCCAAACATTTTCCTTGCTCCAAATTCCTCTCACACCCTGCTTTAAAGCACAGCAGCAACGAGCTCTGCTCTGGTTTCACTCCTTCCCCCTCAACTCGCAGGAACCAGCCAGTGCTCATTATACCCTGCCCAGTTAATTTCTTTACAGGGAAATACAGCTGCGCAGCCAAGCAACCTGCTGCTCTCACCCTGGCTGCAGGCTCCCGTGCTCCCATTATTCCAGGTTACAAAGGTACATTTTTAGAATGTTTTCAAAGACTAACGCAAGCCTGGCGGTGTTACACCCAAAGGCACTGGTACCAAGACTTTCAAGTGTAACTTGCAGCAACCCCTTTCCCCCCAAAACAGAAAACATAAAGGGCACACAAAACAGGACCTGGGCGTTGGAAACTGTAGGGAGAATTTTTGTAGGAAACCCACAAAAATAAACTTGTTTGTTAGCCAAGATCCCTATTCTTCTCTTACCAAACTCAACCCTGTGGCTCCAGATTTAATCTTTCTCGTCAGCAAGCAGAAAGCTCTTAATTTTGGGGCACTTTCAACTGAAAAGGTTACACTTACAGTAACAAGGACTGTCTGCTCCAGGACTGCGCAGTCAGTATGTGCTTTGCAGCTGGGGTCTGCACAACTGGTGGGGTATAAATTCAAAGTTGAGTTTGACACCGAGCTCCTCTGCTGGCCATGTTCACGTTTTGGAGAGCCACTGAAATGTTAAATCCACGTTTCACATGCCTGTGCGTTCTGAACTGCACCTACTGAGGAATTAAGCCACGTGTGAATGGGTGTTTGGCCTACTATTTAAGTCATTTCCTAATATTGTAAATTTTGCCGCAAGAAGGGAAGATTTAAGATTTTGTCCACAAAATCTTAAATAACTGAAATACTGTGTCATGACTCATGACAAGAAGACTGGTAGCCACTGTACCAATAAATAAACTGCTGCCCGAACCCAAAGTAATTCAAAAGATAATAACCATAAATGATGGGGGTAAAAAAAAAAAAAAAAATCAGCAATTGTTCCTTCTAGCCTAAGAAATTTCTCTAATAATTGGACAACACAATGTGACTTTTTGCAGAAAAAGAAGTACACATCGAGTATTTATTGTAGTTTAATCCATTAGGCGCTGTTTAACTGCTTATGCAGACCTCATTTATCCAGTTTTTAGCACCTTCATTTTCAAACCTAAATCTATGTTTCAGCTAACCATAAAACCAGCACACCCTCTCTGCACCATGCCTTCATTAGCACTCTGCTGCTAAGCATGTGAAAACACGACGGAGACACCACAGACCAGATTCCAACTGCAGGCAAGGCATTCTTGGGTTAAAACTGGCATCAGCACCAACGTGAAATTGCTCCTGCACGGAATATCACAGAGATGGTTATCAACTGCACTGTGGAGGAGCAAAAAACTTACCATGAAAACTTCAGAAAAACGTGAATTTCGTCTGCATTGGCCATGAAAGGGTTTGCTTTCCCAAGTGCTTACTCTTCTCATTTATTATTATTATTATTATTATTATTATTATTAGTGTTATTATTATTGTTATTGTTGTTATTATTATTGTTATTATTATTGTTTGTAGCAGCATAATATTTTTAGAAAACTAATCCTGTACCCATGAGATCTCCATCACCAACTTCTGTGGAAGCAGCTGAAGGGTCCTGCAAAGGAGCCTCATGCTTACACACTCTGATTATTACAGTTTTGCCCAGATACCACCCTCTTCATGAGTGGCAAACGCTGCATCTGGATTAAGAACGTGCACAAGATGCACTTAGAATGAAGTTAAAATGACAGTAATCTTTGTGTAAGATGTGGAACACGTTACAGTTCTGACTGGATTTAGGAAAACACTCCTGCTGCACTGGATTTATCTTTAGGGTCAGTGCAACATGTTCTCTACACTGGCATTGTTATTAAACTTGCGTTAAACAACCCTGCAGGACGCACTTACACATGTAATATTTGACATTATACATTACAGCCATATGTAATATAATTTATATGCAATATAGATTTATATATAATATGTATTGCTTGGTTCTGTATCTGGACACTTGTCCTCCAGTGTGGTTGCTGATGTCTCACCTGCACCCACAGCTGGCAAAGAGGCAAATGTTCAGCAAATTATTACTGGAATTCCAACTACTTTTCCCCAAAACACAGTTGGACTAAACATAAAGACGACAACAACAACAAAAAGAAGAAGAAGGACAGACAGGAAAAAAAAAAAAAGAAACACAACTTATGCACTAGCACAGTATCTTCCAGAAAGTTTAGAAGATTTCTCTTGTAAGGGCAGTGAGAGATTCCTGCTTTGTGCTCAGGCAGCTCGACATTCCAAGACACATCAGTGAGCTTTCACTGGTACAGTCATGGGGTTTTTTTTTTTATTTTAAAAACCCATGACACAAGTTCTTCACCAGCTGCAATCAAATCAAGCTCAGAGGAACTCAAAATATGACTGACCACCTCAAAACAAGGAGGTTTGTAGGGACCTGAGGAGTCACAGAGGTTCTCCCACTCTACCTTGAAGGGAAAAGAATAATCCCTGCTAGTTTAAGGTAAACATCCTTCGATCGATCCACAACAACTGCGCTCAAGATTTTTTTTTTTTGTTTTTTTTCCTGGTACACGGCGTACAACTACTGTTTCACCCACCAAGTTGGTCAGGCTGAGTCTCCCGCTGTCCGCAGTGAGCGAGGGGCTGATCACCCCAGCCCTCAGAGCCCTCCTCCTCCTCCTCCTCCTCCTCCTCCTCCTCCTCCTCCTCCTCCTCACACCCTGTCCCCCGCCGCGCACACACACCCACCCACAAGGGCATCCTCGCCCCAGCGCCCATCTCCTCACACAAGATTGGACATTAAAAGTGGGGGAGACAATGCAGAGGGTGGTTCAGGCTTGGTTTGGCAGAAGGAGTGGCCAGAATTTTGCCAGAGCATCTTGTCTCTGAAGGAACACTTAGAGCAGGTAGGGGCTGGGTTGGTTTCCAGCCTCTTTGTAGATGAACTGGATGTCTTTGGCAGCCATCTGCTTCTCAAAGTCCTTACTCTGCAGGTGTTTATAACGTGGCTTCCGTGTGTATCCTTTCTGCTGGAATTGTAGGCTGTGTGAAGTGGCTGGGATAGGCTCTGCAAGGTGGGAGACAACAGCTCCAGTCAGAGTCAGGCTGTGGGAACATAAAGTTGAATGACCTCCTTGGCCTCTGGGGCTCTTCTCTTGCTCTTGCAGGCATCTATGTCATGCAGACCTTCTGCAGTGTGCTCACAATTCACTGACATTTTCCTTCAGCTACAACTGGTCTTCCCAGAGACTTCCTTCTCTAGCAGTTGAACTGTTCCCACTTCAGGCTCTCTGACTTCAGGCTCATTGCAGGCAGAGGCTCTCCTCAGAGCTGCTTTTTCCCTGCTCGGGAGGACGGAGCGGCCGCCGCGGGCAGCGGGAGCTGGGATTCCTTCCTGCGTGCCTCCCAAACGCCCCGCGGACCCCAGCGAGGGGCGACCCTGCCTTTCTTCCTCCCCTTCCTCCCTCGGCCGTGACCCCGGGTTTGCGTCCGGCCGTGGCCGGAGGGTCCCGCTGTCCGTCCAGCGCCCGCGGGGCGTGCGTGCCGAGCCCCGCAAAGAGTTAAACGCTCCTTCCACGGAGCCCTCCGAGGGCGCGGAGGACACGAAGCCAACAGGAAACCACCCAAACCGGCGGCCCCCCCCCCGAAACCTCCCAAACCCCTTTCGGGCGGCGCGGAAGCAACTTCGAGGAGCGAGCGCGGGGGGCGCGGGGAGCGCGGCTCCGGCCGGCCCGGCGCTGCAGGTGCGGGCACACCTGCCCGCCCTGCCCGCCTCCCGCGGGGGGGACAAGCACGGGCATTTTTGGCACCTCTCTTCCTCGCCAGGAAGCCTCCAGTGAAACCCCACCCCGAGCGACGCCGCTCCCTTTCCGCACGTGTGCTGAAACACAACCCCCCCCGCCGCCCCCCCCCAAAAAAAAAAAAAAAAAATTTAAATTTAAAAAAAAAATCAAATTAAAGAAAAAATTCAAATTAAAAAAAAATTAAAAATAAAAAAATAAAATAAAAAAATAAAAATAAAAAAATAAAAATAAAAAATTAAAATAAAAATTAAAATAAAAATTTAAAATATAAAAATTGAAATAAAAATTAAAAATATAAAAATTAAAATAAAAATAGAAATATAAAAATTAAAAATAAAAAGTAAAAATAAAAACATGAAAATAAAAAATTACAAATAAAAATTAAAAAATAAAAAATTAAAAATTAAAAAATTAAAAATTAAAAAATTACAAATAAAAATTAAAAATAAAAAAATTTAAATAAAAAAATTACAAATAAAAAATAAAAATAAAAAAATTAAAAATTAAAAAAATTAAAAATTAAAATAATTAAATAATTAAAAATAAAATAAAATTAAAAATAAAATAAAATTTAAAAATAAAATAAAATAAAAAAGACTGAACCAACCACCCCCCCCCCACCCCCCCCACAACAACCAACGGGGCAAAGCGGCGCCGGGAGCCGCGGGCACCGCACGTCCCCCCACCCGGGGCACGGCCGGGCGGGGTTGGGGGGACGGGACCCCCGCGGGGGTCGCGGGGCGCGGGGGGCAGCGCCGGCGGGGGCGCAGCCGGCGGCAGCGCCTGTGTCAGCACAACTCGGGCGGGAGCAGAAGCCGCGCCAGGCGCCGGGCGGCGGCGGCGGGAGGCGGTGCGGGCACGGAACAGCAAATGCTATTCAGCCCCAGCAGTTTCAAGCCGCCCATGCTGGGGAATTGCCGGAGCTGCGGGCGCCCAGCGCCGGCTCCGCGCGGCCGCGCCGGGTGCGGGACCGCGGGGGCGCGCACGGCGGTGCGGGAGCCGCGCGCGCCCCCGCGGGAGGAGAGGGGGGCGCGGGGGGGCGGGAGGGCGGAGGGGGGGGTGTTGTTGTTGGGGGGGGGGGGCGCAACGTCGCGCACTGAACCCGAAAAACTCCTCGCCGTGCCTCCGCTCGTGTGCGTGCGTGCGTGTGTGTGTGGCCATGGCTGGGCTCTCCGAATCTGGAGATATCTATATTTTTTTTTTTTTTTTTTAATTTCTTAATATTTTTTAATTTTTTTTTTTTTTTTTTTTTTTTTGGAGAAAAAAATTTTTAGAGGTAACAATAAAGAAAAAAAAAAAAAAAAAAAAAAAAAAAAAAAAGCAAGAGCAGGACCCGAGCGCGCCCCGTTCTGGGGCAGGGCTGACAGCCGGGGTCAAGAAACAGCTGCTGGAGTTAATGTTTCTTCCTCCCACTCCGGCTGATGGCGGTGCCCGGCCAAGGCGAAGTGGGAGCGGGAGCGATGCTCGGGCTCGGCCCGGGGGATGCCGGACGGGCCGGGGGGGGGCAGCGATGTCCCGAAAGCGGGGTCCGGGTCCCCCTGGCCCCCTGCCGGCGGCCGGGCGGGCGCGGGGACGGGGCCGGTGCCCGGTGCGTGTCCCGCCCGGGCTCGCAGGGTCCCCGCGGGGCTCTGCCCGGGACCCCGCAGCAGCGAGCCGGCCCCAGCCCTGCCGCCACCCCGGAGCCGGGAGCCCGGCCCAGCCTCTCCCCGCTGAGCTGGGTCCGGTCGCGGTGGGGCCGGCACAGCCTCCCGTGCTCCGCCGGCCCTCCTCGGACACGCGGCGCTCTTTTGGGTTCCAAAAACGCTTCCCCCTGGGTACATGCTCAGAGGCATGTTTCTGCCTCAAAGAGTGCCTGGTTCCCAGAATTCCCGCTGGCACAGCTGCTTGTCTCTTTCCCGGGATGGAGGAAGGACCTCCCTGGGAGCGCCGGTTTTTTAGGAAGTTGGGCGGTATTTCATTTTTTCGGAGGGTTGCAATTGGACGCGTCGCTCTTGTTTTTTCCCGCTACAAGCAAGGCTGCCCCTCAGCTCACGTTCGGTGCACGTGGGCTCATCCCTGCCATCGGCAGAGCTACCTTTGCCGGGAACTGCAACATCTCCGTATCCATCACCGCCTCAGGACCTGTCGTGACATGTCCCACCATGTCGTGACACGGCTCCATCGAGTGCAGGGGCTGCGGGGGCAGTGTGGTGCCTTTGGGGTATTTCAGCCTCCGCCGTTGCCGCAGAGAATCCATCTGCTCATAAGTGAAATAGATGCAGCAGGAGCACCATTGACATCCTGCAAGTGTGGCTTTGCGAGAGGCTCATTAAAAGCAGAGCTGTCCAGTAAGCCCCTGCTGCCTCCTGGCTGGCTGGCCCGTCCCATTCCCTGCTTAATTCCCTGCTCAGGATGGTTCACCATTCCAGTCTGTTGCTTTACATCACTCAGTGGACTCTGCTCTGCCTCCTGCTTTTTTCCAGGTTGGCCCGCTCCGCTCCTTCAGCTGTATTCTCCACACGGCTCTCGGCCCAACTCCGCTACTTCCTGCTAATTAATGCCTGATTTTTTTTGCCGTCTAAAAAAGATAGCACTTTGATTAGACACACAGGCACACACATGAACATTAACTCTTCTGCTTCTGAAGGGTAAGTGACTTCAACCCCAGGTGCTGAAGGATTGACTCAGTGTTCATGTGTGGGGGGGGTTTCACGTGTGGTGCCCAGAGCCAATACCTCTAACCCAGGTTCATCAAACAGATTGCCCCAATTCAGACTTCCTACTTCAGATCCACCATCACCCTAATTCAGAGTCCCTGTTAAATCCTGTAGTTCCAATGAAACACCTATATGCATATTCTGTTTGAGGTTTTTTTTTTTTCTGAGCCAAACCCTTGCTACTGCGACCTATAAAAGACTGAATTATGTTTATCTTTTCAAGTTTTTCTACAGCCTCAGGAGAATTAACATGCTTGGTCTTGCTGCTTAGAAAACTTGCTTCAGGTTGCAGCTCACAAGAATCAGCTCCTTGTCTTTTTCAGCCATCTTCTCCTTTTTTCCACTCAAAGCAGCTTCAGGCATTTGCCACCTTGTGTCCAAAGTTTTCTCATGCACAAACAACACGAAACTTGGAAAAACTGCGTGGAGTTCAGATATGGAAGAGTTTTGGTTCAGAAACTCCAAGGATCTCTCCATAATTTCCAAAGGTCGTGAAGGTCATGAGAAGAAATCATTCACTTCTAAGCATAGGGCCCTTTCCAGGTCCATATCCTAGAGGGTTTTTTTTTCCTCCTGAGCCTCTAAAAGTTAATCCTAACTAAAAATCAATACTTTGAAGGTACTGTTTCCCTAAAATTCATGATCTTGTTTGATGCACTGGCAGGGCATTTTGGGCAGTGTGTCTGCAGAAGGATCTCTCTGCAGATCTGACTCGCCATGCCAATGCTGATTTCATGGCTTGATGCAGAATAAAAAAAATATTGACAGCTTCTGCTCCCACTGTTTCGTACAAAGGGAGAGTGGAACATCAGTATTTACAAACTCACCACCAGTGAAAGAAAACATTTTATCAAACCACATGACTTCAGATGAGAGAACACGTTGCCACAGCAGATAACTGAGGTCAAGCAGCTTCCAAGCTACAAAAGAAAGCAGACTTTTTTATGAGCGGCAAGAACATTCGAAATCAGAGCAGATAAACTAAAGCAAACATGTACAGAGGGAGATATAAAACCTTAGGTTCCAAATCTTCCCTCAATCTTAGAACAAACAAGTCAGATACGGACAGACACTGGGCAGATCACTGCACGTCTTCACTGAGGGCTCCTTGAACTTTTATTGGAAACATCTGATTCCAGCAGCTACCGAAACAGATGGAACACCGGGGAGAGCAGGAGATCCCAGCCCTGAATGATACACCTATGCTTGTTTTGTACTGAGGAGAATGTGCAAATTAATGAGCTGCTCCAGGCTGCGGGGTGACATTCCTCAGCTGGGGAATGCCCACAGTGGAGGCACACTTCTGAAATTACATTTGTGGGTGCATTTTTTGTTGGTGCCTTTGGGTTTCTCGGGCCGGGACACTGGATTTAGCCCTCTGTACGTCCACCAGAAGATCCAGCTGTGCAGCAGACCCCTGTCTTATGAAGCTGGCTGTCACTTTGCTGGCTGGGAGGGGTCATTCTGCTGTTTTGGGACAGCAGCAGGCTGGCTCCCTCTGGGGACACATCCGTGGGTAAGATGTGGACAAGTGGCTGTGGGCTGAGCTGGGCTGTGGATTTGCTGCAGTTTCTGGGTTTCCACCAGCTCAGAAGTGACACTGGTGTCTGTGAGTCGTGGTGTCACCCCAGCCAGCAGCCAAGCCCCTCATGGACACTCCCAGTGGGACTTGGCGGGGAAGAACAGGGTGGGTAAAACACAGAGAACTCGTGGGTTGAAATAAAGAAGGCAAGGGAAGGCAAGGGAGGCAAAAGCCACGCACACAGGCAAAGCAAGAGAAGGAATTCATTCCCTGCCTCTCCTTCAGCACCTCCCAGAAGGCAGGGCCCCTCACCTGTGACGGTGACTGGGATGACAAACACCACGGCTGCCGACATCCCCTTCCTCCCTCTGCCCTCCACCTCCCTCCCTCAGCACGGTGCCAAACGGGCTGGGACATCCCTTGGGGTCAGTTTGGGTCCCCTCCAGCCTCCCAGCGCGGCTGCACGAGGGGGCAGGACGAGGCCTCGGCTCTGGGTGAGCCCAGCGATGGCAAAAAACATCTCTGAGTTATCAGCCCCGCGCTCGGCACAGCCCCACGGCAGCCGCTGGGGAGGCAATTCCCTGTTGTCCCAGCTGGATCCGGCACACCGCGGGAGGCTTGTCTCCCACTGGCCTCGGTCCTGCGGCTTCACCCGGCGCCTTGGACTGCAATTAACCCTCAGCTGAGCTAATTAAACCGCGGCTGGCTGCTGCGCCGCTCCGCCGCGCTCCCCCCGGCGCTGCCCCGGGAGGAAGGGACGGGGCAGAAGGGGGCGAGTGAGCGAAGCGAGGCATTTCCACAGCGCCCGCGGAGCCCCCCGCGCTGCTCCGCAGCACGCCCGAGCCCTCCCTCCGGCGCTCGGAGCATCCCCTGCCCACCGCTGGCTGCCCAGCCGCCCGCCGCGCCGCTCCGGCACAGCTGGGCGGCCGCGGTGGCCACCAAAACACCTGGAGCGGCGCTGGTGCCGCTCAGCGGAGCACCCCCGGGGCGCCCACCCGCCCGGCCGTGTCTGCTGGAGGTTGGGGCGGCTGCAGCCTCCCAGGCTGCTCGGCCGCTGGGGGTGAACATCGCCTCGCTCAGGTGCTGGGGTTTTCCTCGGGAAGGTGGAATGAACCGGAGGTGTGGAAAACCGGCGGCAGCAATTAGGCGTGCGAGCGTCCCGGAGAGTTTGGAGCCTGAGCAGAGAGAGAGAGAGAGAGCGAATCCCTCCACAGGAATGCGACGTGCTTCCGCTTTTATTAAGTGGTGGTGATTATCGGTGGCGTTAAAATAGATTATTTTTAGATTTTTTTTTTTTTTTTCCCACGTAATTTTGTGACGGGAAGGGCTCTGCGTTACAAACAGCGTCTTCTGCTGATGTTGAGAGCTCCACCACTCTCCAGCTAGTAATGTTCTGGAAAAACTAAAAAAAAAAAAAAAAAAAAAAAACCAACAGAAAATAAGAACCTGTCTTCCAGATCGTCAGAAAATTTCCTGAGGAAGTTCCAATCTCTGTCATCTACTGCAAAAAAAAAAAAAAAAAAGGTATTAATTAATGAAAGTTTCTCTTAATATTTGATACAGAGAAAGTGCTTAAGGGGCTTTCAGAAGACAAAGATTCTCATGCAGCTGAATATTCAATGGAATCAAAATATGCTTTTTTTCCCCTTTCTTTACAAACATCTGGTAGAAAATGTGCTTTCACAAGATGCTGAAAGACTCTCCTAAATCCCGCCAAATTTTCCCTAATAGCTCCTCTAAGTATCTCCGGAGCTTCAGTATTACCCAGGGAATTTTAATATTATTAAATAGCAGAAAATTTCACATTTTGCATAACTTCATCAAAACTGGGGTTTATTTTAAAAAGCATTTAGAAAACCACCTTTGAATTTCGCCTCTAGTTTAGTTTTTTCAGTAGAGTTCTTGAAGACTTCTGCTAACATCACACTATTTTGCAGGAGTCTTTGTCATTATTTCCTTTTGCATTTACCAAAAAAAAAACCAAAAAAAAAAAAGAAAAAAAAAAGAAAAAAAGCAACGTCCATCTTCAAAAATGTGAAAGGAAAAAAGGCAATGCCAGAATTTAGGATTTTTCACACTCTTGGCAGTAGTTGTGGCACATCAGAACAGTGACACGGGGGAAGTTCTGCCCAAAGAGCTACACGTGGAATATCTGGGGATATTTACGCTATTTATAAATACCAAACATTACGATATTTGTGGTTAGTGGAGGAACAAGCAGGAAGATGAAGCCACCTACTCAGTATCTTAAAGTTTTGCGCAGCAAAAAGCGGGTGAATCAACAGGAAGGGCTGAAAGTCCTGGTGCACGATCAAAACTGCAAGTTCATAGGCATAGCAGGCACTTGTTCAAGTAATTTACATGACTGGAATATTAATTTGTGAGGGTATAAGTTTCCCTGGAAGGGTGGGGAGGGCAGCAGAGAGCGTTTTCTTAAATGTCAAGATGATGCAGGGATTGTCCCAAGGCCTGGGTGGGAAAGAAGTTGGGTGGGTCATCAGCTGGTGGGTGAAAGTAACAGGGAAAAAATCAAAGTTTTTGTGCACTGCTGAAGTGAATGATGCTTTTGTAAACTGATGGAATTGTGTGAAAACACTGGAACCCTGGAGCAGAAATTCAACTGCTCCAGAGGTGAGGTAGGGAAGCAGGAAAACAGGAGGAAAATCAGCTTGAAGTTTGAAGCAAAACAAAACAAATGGTCGTCAGGAAGTGGTTGTTCAATAAATACACAGAAATGGAAAGATTTTCTGGGGAACAGGTCTGAGATATCCAATAGATTTGACAGCTCCTTTAAAAAACTATATTAAAGGCAGAACCACGAACTCTGCCAATGCAGAAGCAGGCTAGAAATGAATGTAGCTAAATCAGGCATGTTTCAATGGCTTAAAACACAAGAAGAGAGTACAGGAAGTTGGAAACTAGGTCAAACTGGAAAAAAAAAAAAAAAAAAAAAAAAAAAAAAAGGGTAAGCCAGGACAAAAATTATATATATATTCAATACAACTGGGCATTTCAAAGGCATCGTAGCATGAAGACCAAAATCAAGTGAGAAAGTCGTGGATTAATTAATTAAAATACTTGTAGTCTTCTAAAAGACAACAAAGAGGCAAGCAGCAGCCAAGATGAGTTTGTCAAGAGCAGGTCATGGTCAAAACCAAGCTGACTTTGTTCTGTGACAGGGTCACAGGCATCAGGAGGGAGCTGTGGACGTGGCACAGCTTTGGCCTCAGTGAGTTTCGTGCCACTGTGCCACGGAGCTCTCGTGTGCAAGGCAGGGGAACATGAAATCACTAATCAGCCTCCTGAAAATTGCGTTTGGAGAGCACAGGTGTCACGTCATCCAACTAGAAACAGATTATCAAATGGGACTTCACACCGGGGGGGTTCTTCTCTAGTCCAGTACCGAACAGCAGTTTTTAGCAACGGCTTAGTTAATAGAATACAAGAAGTTTCTCTCCTCTGAAGATAACAGCAAGTGGAGGTCATGGTCAAGGGCAGGGTGATAATTCAAACTTTTGTTGGAAATGAGGAAAAACCCTGAAAATCCGGTTGAAATTCAATTAGTAAACTCAAAATTACACGAGGAAGTACACAGGGTGGGGGCAGACTTTGTGCTGGAGCTGTGGAAACCCAAAGTGAAACAAAACCCAAAGTGAACCAACACATCAGAGTGCTGCAAGAAGAGGTGGACACCATTCAGGGATGCAGGGGAAACGATGTAGAGAATCACAACACAGGAGCTCAAATGCCAAAAAAAGAGCTGTGAAACTCCTTTCACTGTGTCATTCTGCGTTGGGTTAAACTAATATAATCACAAAGTGCTGGAGTAACTGGATAAGCTCTCTCCAACAGACCAGCAAGTGCTGCAGGTTAAAAAATGAGGAGGTGTCTAGTTATTTTTCCCCACACACAGATCCTGAGGTTTTAATAAATTTACATTAAAAAAAAAAAAAAGAAACAACACAGGAACTTTATTTAATCTGGTTTTATTAGCCTCAGATGAGTGCTGCAGGCCTCTACGTCTCATTGACTGCGGTCCATGTAGCAATGAATAAAAATTCCTCTCTCCCACCAGCAGCTCAACCAGTGAGCGACAGAAACTTCACTGGGAGACAGAAACTTTCACATCAGCATCTGCCAGAGCATAAGACACGATGGACAGGCTGGGGGGCTGGACCAGGTGCTGAAAAAAAAAAAAAAAAAAACAAAACCCATGTGCAGGGGATTCACACAAGCAGCATGTTTGCTGTTGGGAAAATGTGATTTTTAATATTTGGCATTTATGGCACTTCACTGAGTTACAGCATTAAAATGCATTTGATCACTGGTGCCTACCCAGCAACGTACGAGTGAGATTCTTTGTGCAGAGGCACTTCCCACAAATATTTAGTCTTGCTGCCTTTCTGGAGCCAGGCAGCAGCTAAAGTTCATAATCCTGCAGGTTGTGTCTGTCAGGAGAGAGCAGGCGCAGGGGCTGTCAGCCCCCCCCGTGATCCAGTTTATTTAACAAGGGTACTACACACGAGGTGCATGGGGAAAAACAAAAAAAAAGAACAAAACAAAAAAAAAAAAAAAAAAAAAAAAAAACAACCAAACAAAAAAAAAACCCAAAAAAAAAAAAAAACCAAAAAACCCACAAAAAAACCCAACAAAAAACAACAAAAAACAAAACAAAACAGAAAAAAAAAAAAAACACAAAAAAAACAAAACAAAAAAAAAACCCACAAAAAAACCCCAAAAAACCCAAAATAAAACCCCAACCAACCAAAAAAAAAAAAAAAAAAAACAAAAAAAACAAAAAAACAAAAAAAAAAAACCCAAAAAACACCAAAAAAAAAAAAAAAAAAATACTGTTTCCTCACTTGCTCCAAGTGTGTGATGCTGTGCCTGGCGCTTCCTGGCTCGCAGCTCCCCTGAGTTTCTGCCCACGTCAGGAAAACAGAAATCAGGGATTTCTGGGTGCCGCCTGCACCATCCCCGGGCTGCAGGAGCACCCGGGTGTGGCCTTGTTCCGCACCCCTGGTGAAACCACCTGGCTGCCCAGCCACAGCTGGAGGTTTTTTTGCAGCTGTTTCAGGGTGTGGCCCAGGCGGAAGGTGCCTCCCGAGCCCCGTGGCGTTCCGGAGCGCCGTGCGCTGGGGAGGCTCCTCACACCCGCTCACAGCAGTTCTGGGGGAAAATCCCTGGGAATTGTGTCTTTCGCCCGCGGTGCTCGCCCCGGGGCCGGGCCCGGACCCCTCTGAAGGGCGAGGGAATGTCCCCCTCCGAGCCCCGTGGGCTCGGGGTCAGCACCGGGGCTGCTCCTGAGACCTTGCCCTGGCGGAGCTCCCGTCGAAGCCGCCGAGGTCATTCCCCGGCACAACAGCGCTCGCTGCCAGGGAGATTTTAATGATATTCAGCCTGACGTTCTCCACGTCTTCTGATCACCCCATTATCCCCTTACTTGTGGCTCGTTATCTCCTGTTTCCAGGGACCCAATCCGAGCCCCCTTTCCCCGAGCCAGCCTTGCCTTGGCTGGGATGAAGGAGGCAGGATCTCGCTGCCACCTTGGCTATTCAGAGGCTGCTGCTACGCCCCCCGTGATGTCATCGTTCAGGTAAAAAAAAAAAAAACAAAAAAACCAAAAAAACCCACATTTCCGTGTTTTTATTTCTGGCTGCAAAGACCAAAGAGCCTATGGCCACGCTGAAGGGAAATGAAAAGGCCTGGCAGTACAGTTCCAAGGCATAAAGCAATATGAATTTTTAAATAACATTTGATCTTCTAAAAACATTTTATCATCTTTCCGACTGACGTACGTCTTCGCAGATATATAAAAACCTGCAGCTAAATTATTGGAAGTAGTTTTCTTTGATTAAGGAGTCAGCGTTTGTGGTTTAGAATAGGTTTATAATTTGCTGTGGACAAGGCAGATAACGTGATACCTCTTCCTCAACAATCATTTATTATGTATCATTTGGCCTTTCTGGATGGCTGGATTGGAATGCATCCTAAATTACCAGAAGTTAAATTCTCTTTTATGCATGCAAAAAAAATTGTATTTCCTATAGAATTGTATGAAAGCTTGGGTTTTATTTAGAGTCAAGACATAACATGTCTCCCATGCTGTTGGGACAAGAGTCCTGTTTTTATCTGTGGTTTCACAGGACTGGTGATGTGAAGTTGGTTTTCAATGGTGATGAGGATATATATATATATATATATAATTTATTTAATTTCTAGTATTTACAGTAAGAAAATTACACCAGGTAAAAGGAAGAGTGTGTGGACGCTACGCAGTGTGTATAGAATAATCCAAAATATATTCCCATCCCAAACATTATGTGCTTGCCCTCTCTGTTCTGAAGAAATGGAGTTAATTCCTCCAGCACGGAGAACACGTGGGCCTCCCTAGCGAGGACGTGATTTTTTCCTGTTAGGCCTGTCCCTGATGGCAAACCACCTTTTTTTTTTCCCCTCCCCCCGTCTAAACGCTGGATTTCGCCATTTTTTCAGGACTGCTCAATGATCAGCCCTGGCAGGTTTACCTGCGCGTTCCCCTTGCTACCAAGTCACACCCATTCCTCGGTACCCGCCCGGACACCACGTACATTAGGATTAAAAATGCAGGGGGAGGTCGTTGCTGCTCCGTGCCCACGCCTGGCGTGCCCTGCCCCACACCGGTGTTGTGCTGGCTCGTGGCACGCGCGGCTCTGCCTCTCCAGCGACTCCAGAGCTTCCCCACCGACGGGAGAGACCAGGAACGCTCTGCTCTTTGCGCAGCTACGCAATTGCTGCTGTGAAATTCAGTGTATTCGGCAGCCCGAGAGCCCATCCAGCCTGCTCCAGTACAGCATTCCCTGCGTGGGACCAGATTTGGGTTTGTTTCTGAGTGAAGCCCCGCAAAATTCAGCGCGGACCTCGGCCCTCCCTGCGCTGCTCTCACGGGGGGGGTCACAATTTCAGGCCCCTGCCTCACACACCAGTCCTGTGCTGCCCCTTTTGGCTGCGTCTTTTCCACATCAACCCGCGGGTATTTCACCTGGTCTTTCTCTGACCGATGGTGCAGCTTTTCCAGCGAAACAGATTAGACAAATAATCGGCATTTAAGGAGTGGGGCTTGCCACAGAACCAAAAAAAAAAAAAAAACAAACCAAAACCAGAGTGGGGGGGTGGAATTCCCTCCTGGGGCTGGGATGTCCCGTGTGAGGAGGGCAGAGGCGGCTTGTTCAGCTGCCGAGTCATCTCTAAATTAATCAGTTTATTAATCATTCATTACGACTGTCGCGTTAACCGTTGGGTGACAACCTACTATTCATTCCAGCCACAGTCTTCTGCGATGAAAACACCAAGAAAGCCTGGTTAGGTTCAGGCGTGTTTGAAAAAGCGCCGGTTTTGCAGCCAGTGTGACGTGAGTACTGCTTTTATCTGATATTGCACGGTTCCACAGAATAAATGCTGGGCTGCCAGCACCTCCTCTTGCCATTAGCCTCGTTTCCCTCGTTAATCACCGACCTGGAGCAGTAAGAGCTACCCGAGTTCAAGCAATCAAGCCAACCCCCTTCCCCAGGCTCTGGGGCTGAGCAGAGTGGGCAGAGACGTTTCTGCTGGAAACTGTTCACAACTCCACAACCAGCAGATTTTTTACTGCATTTCTTTGGTCTCACTCTCTCAGCCATTCCAACCCTTTACACAATAACCTAATCCATGCGTACCAAAAAAAAATAAAAACCACTGGTGATATCCTGGACCTGGAAAATCAGCCAAAAATCCTCGGGAAGATAAGCATAATGGAACACAGATAATTTACATTCACATTTAGCATAGCATAGCCCAGCACCAGCATCTCCTGTATATTCTTCCCCATTCAGTCCAGTTTTGTGCATCTCATGTTGGGTTATATCTGATGAAAGAGCGAATCTACAGCGAAGAAACAATGCACAAAGAATGTTTGTAATGTAATATGAAAATGGTGTTCAGAATTTTAATACACTGTAATTTACCACAGTGATTTTTTTTTTCCCTGTGAAAAGATAATTTGGTATGAAAATCGTGCAGTACTTAAATAATGTAATTTTGATAATGACAGTAAAATACAATTTCTGTAAGGCAAGTGAATCATAAACTTTTTCTCATTCAAATGAAGTCTGTAATATGTCTGAATGCTGTCACTATTATACATTTTAAAAATAACTCTGCCATGAACCATTATCGAATATTATTATATTTCAAATACATAACAAAAGCTAGTGAAGTCACAATACAAACATGTTGAAGTGCCATGTTGCATTTATTGGGGAAGTAATGAATCCTGCAGGAGAGAGTCAAACCTCTTCTTCCAGACAATTTTATTATTACAGGTTTTTTTAAGAGCTCAACCTTAGCAGCTCCCTCCCCACGTTCAGCTGAAAACAGAAACTGGGGTAGGTTTTGACCTTCCGAGGATAAACAAGAATTCCTGCGGGTACTCGAGGCTCCCTTTGCTCCTTGTGTTGGGTCAGGCTTCGCAGCCAGAGGGGTTTGACCTCCTCAGGGTCTGCCCAGAGCCAACAGATATTGGTAAAAATGCACTTTATTGCTGGTGCTGTGTTTTTGGAGGAAGCGCCTCTGCCCAGAAGGCGAGGAGCTGTCCCAGCGATTGCTGCAGGTCGGCTCGGTCAGGGTTTTTCACACGGAGCCCTCCTGCTGGCCTTTCCCCTCGGGGCTGCCTCCTCCTCCTCCTCCTCGCCCTGCCCGGGGAAGGAGGCGCCGCTCCCGGGGTGCCGCAGCAGAGCGGCCCCGCCTGGGAGTGGGGCTGCTGCAGGTGGGGCTGCTCCAGGTGGGGCTGCTCCAGGTGAGGCTGCTCCAGGTGGGGATGCTCCAGGTGAGGATGCTCCAGGTGAGGATGCTCCAGGTGGGGATGCTCCAGGTGAGGATGCTCCAGGTGAGGATGCTCCAGGTGAGGATGCTGCAGGTGAGGATGCTCCAGGTGGGGCTGCTGCAGGTGAGGCTGCTCCAAGTGAGGATGCTCCAGGTGAGGATGCTGCAGGTGAGGATGCTCCAGGATAGGATGCTACAAGTGAGGCTGCTCCAGGTGAGGATGCTCCAGGTGAGGATGCTCTGGGATAGGATGCTCCAAGTGAGGCTGCTGCAGGTGAGGATGCTCCAGGTGAGGATGCTACAAGTGAGGCTTCTCCGGGATAGGATGCTCCAGGTGAGGCTTCCACAGGTGAGGCTGCTCCAGATGAGGATGCCCCAAGTGAGGATGCTGCAGGTGGGGCTGCTCCAGGTGGGGCTGCTCCAGGTGAGGCTGCTCCAGGTGAGGATGCTCCAGGTGAGGCTGCTCCAGGTGAGGATGCTCCAGGTGAGGCTGCTCCAGGTGAGGCTTCCACAGGTGAGGCTGCTCCAGATGAGGATGCCCCAAGTGAGGATGCTGCAGGTGAGGCAGCTCCCGTGGCCGCCCGGGAGGTCTCGGGTGGGTGAAGCCTTGGTCGTGCCCCCTTTGACCCGCGCCCACCCCCTCACAGCCCCCCCAGCCCTGCCCCAGGCCCCCCCACCCCCTGCCCGGGGCTGCTGCAGACCCCGGGCATCGTCCTCCGCTGTTTCCTTCGAGTGCCCGCTGGAAATGGAACGAGCAAAAAAACGCTCCCTTGAGCTGCTCCCAGCGGCGCGCGCGACACCCTTGTACCTTCTGCTCCTCCCCAAAAATGCACTGAGGAGGGCGTTGTCAGCGTGCCCGAAATGCCTTTGCAGTGGTGTGAGGTGTGAAATTCGCTCGACTGCTCGCACTGGAAGATTTGGAATGGGTGGGAGATTTAAAAAAAAAAAAAAAAAAAAAAAAAAAAAAGGGTTTGCTTCTGCCAAGAGAGCAAGGATAAGCAAAGACCATGGATTCTCATCTCTGGGACGAGGATGGAGGAGTTGTGGTTCCAAAAGACATCCTCGGGAGAAAAAGGAAAGGAACTAGGACAAATATTTCTTTTCTCATCCTATGTGCGATGCAGGAGGTAATGGTTTGTTGCACCAAAAACTAAAACAGATGGTTGACTGAGCTAAACTAGATTTTGAAGTAAGGAAAAAACATGCAGATTGTCCCTGGTACAAACTTCATAAAACAGGTGTTTAACCCACCACAGAAACCAGAAACAACATTTTTTGTGGTGGATTAAAGAAAAAAAAAAAAAAACCACCTTTTTAGGATTTTTTTTCTTTAAGTGGACTTAAGATAATTTTACTCTCCATTTGAAAATTACGATCCGCGCACAAAGGCAGGCATTAAATGTCACTGAGGTGTGGGACCACGATGAAATAAATACCTGCCCTGGTGTTGGTGGTTTCTGGCCTCTCAGTCATTTCCTGAGCGTGGCACTAGGAGGCAACCTGCCATTGGAGGTGTCCTCCCTCACACACACACGCCAGAGCCGGGGAAAATCGAGATTTTTGGCACCAAAAGGTGTGTCCTTCGCGTGCCCTCCCACCCACCGCTCCCACGCACCGCCATAAAGTGGCAAACCGGTGATGAAAAGCTCCTCCCCGACGCTCCAGCCGTACATTTACCCGGTAATTCCAATTTCTGACGCGCACAGTACAGGGGTGAGGTGAAGTTCAGGCTGTGGGGCTCCCTCAGCTCCCTCGGATGTGTTTCCGGGCACACCCGGGAGCAGACCAGCTCAGGTAACCTGCGCAAGGAGTATTTGTGCACCTCTCTGCTGCGGGCATCTCTGGGGGAGAAAGCAGCCAAAAAGGGGCTGGGGTTGAAAACCTGACAGTTTGGGTCCAGGTACAAAGGGCAAGACTCGTGCTTGACTTCGTTGCTTTGAGTCTTCTCATTTTTGTAGAAGTTTCCTTCTGCTGTTCTTTGTTCTTTTATATACTTTTATACACTTTTACATACTTTAATGTTTACTTTAATTAATTACTTTTATCAATTCTGCAAAAAACAGTACTTAGAAGTTCTGGAAAACCGAGGCACGGCTAGAAATGTGCTTCTAAAAACGCTCCCACAAGTGTTTACTGAGACAGAAAGCTGAATTTGACTTGGCTACACTTGTGCTCCTCTTGTTTACTCTGTGTGAATATTTCAGCTAATAGGTTTGCTGTTGGGATTGTTTACAGAAACTGCACAATTTAAGCAAATAATTCAGAAATTTCACATATATTTCAGGCTGTCAGACGCAAATGCTCCCACTGGAGCCCTAATTACAAGCCTTGCTGGGTTTTATGTGTGTTTCATTACGCAATCCTGACGTCAGGAGGGGTGTCTATGCACACCTGGGTTTATGTTTAGTTAGGAGCCACCAGCTCCTGGTTAAACAGCAACAGCTCAGAGGGGCACCACAAATCTGGCCCCGTCACTCCCAGCAATTCCAGGTATTAAGCATTTCCACCGGTGCAAAAACACGCAGGTCCTTCCGCTCCTTGGGATGCTGCCCTGTGCGTGAGCTGCTCCCAAGGTTTTGTATTCCAGCCGCTGGGAAGCGTTGTGACATTGCTGAGCAGACCAAACGGTGCAAGGAAATAGGTGTCGCACAGTTCTCAAAGGAAGCAGGGGAAATTTGGGCTCGGGTGGCGACAGAGGAAAAACCTGTAACAATTTCATTGTTAGCCTGCCCGGTGCGATCCCTTACGTGCAGATTCCCTCTTGCAGCCCTTGGAATCTTATCTAGAATTTTGTCTTTCAGAGCCACTCCCCTCACATTTTGGGGGGGGGGGGGGAAAGAAAAAAAAAACAACAATCCTGCCTGTGCATCTGTAACGCAAACACAATTAACAGCGGTGGTATATGGAATTAATGCTGCCTGTGAGCAAAGAGCCTCACAATTACCTCAAGGATTTGCTGCTGTGCAGGTTGAAGATGTGAGCTTGGCTCAGCAGACAGTGTTTTTTTTCCATGGTCCACAGGCTGTCATTCCATGTCTTGTGTCAGCACTACTGCATTAGGCAACCTCACCACTTTGCAGCAGCTCACATTAATATTATTTTTAAGACAAAACGGTCCTTGTTGAGATGCTGCCACTCGCCGTCAGAAACAATCGTGCTGCAGAATGTTAATATTAAAGTTAATATATGATAACATTACCATTTGTTTTAATAATTTCCAATGGAAACAACTACTGTTTCAGTGAGTCATTTTATTTTCTTGCATTTCCTGGCAAGTGCTGCAGGACTGTTTAAGGAACAGAAAAACAAGTTGGCTGCAGCTCAGAGGACAGGCTGCTTCCATGGGCTGTTCTGGTGGGAGAATTCTGCTGAAACCAGTGGTCTGCACTGGTTGTACAGGATGGGCTTGTAAACTATGCCCTCTTACACTGAAGCACTAATGAAACACATTAATTAAAACTTCAAGTTCAAACCAAAGCTCTCAGTGAACACATGCCTTTCCAGATCATTCCACGTTATGTAACATTCGAAATGTCGAAGCTTGCTCAGAAAAGGGAAGTAAGGGAAAGTGTGATTGTGTTGGTGTATTTTGGGAAATATATCAGGTTTTGTTAAAAGTTTGAAGAAAATCGCAAACTGAAGTGTACATAAGTAGTTCTGATTGCCACCCTGTCAAGGATATGTCAGGGGAAAAAAAAAAAATTCAAACTTCTGTCAGTAATTCTGGCCCAGTTTAATGTGTTTGTTATTGGCCACCGTGGTTCAGGGCAGCAAACATTTTCTCTATCATCTCTTTTCAGAAGGCAGGCAAAACAATCTGACTCAAAACTGATAGTCGTTGCTGCTCCCTTCAGATCTTGAAACCTTTTCTTCTTCCAGCTCTGCTTTGGCTCGTCTGGTCTGCATTTCCACCTAAACCAGAGAAATCCCCCAGCCGTTTAAACCCACCCAACCCCATCGACCTCGGCCGTACTCTCACCCTGATTTACAGCCTCATTAGGAATTTTAATGATGTAAATGGAAGTAGGGTTTGCTCCTAAATCTTCCCTCTGAGCTGAACGGAGTGCTCACCTCTGGGTGCAGGGTGTGAGCGTCGTGTGCCTTCGGGAGGGAGCCCCGAGCTCGCACTGGGCAGCCCAGGGAGGGGATTTTGGGTTTTTTTTTGGACCCCTCCTCGCCCCAGATAAGCAGCCGCGCATTCCCCTGCACCCTGTAAAACCTTTAACAGCCCCACACATGCACGCGCAAGTGCAGCCCTGTTTTTACAAGACAGACAACAATTCCTACTCACATATCTTCGTGATGAGGGAATCGAGTCCTCTGCTTAAAAATATTTGGGGTTACTGGGGTTGCAAGGCTGCAGGAGGAGCCGGCGCTGCCCAGCTCTGGGTACCTGGCGAGCAACGGCAGCTCCAGTCCTAAAAATCTCCAAGTGGGCAGCAAATGAGAAAGGAGAGGCTTCATCTATCTATTTGTTTATTTATTTATAAGTCTTGCCTTAAAGCCTCATCCAGAGCTCACAAAGGGAAAAAAAAAAAAAAAAAATCTCATTAATGCCAGCAGCCCGAATCAGCTCCTGAAAGAGAAAACACCACGTATCACTTTCAGCATTTCTACAATTTTAAACCAGAAAACCTTTATGACTTCTAACACCCTGTATATTAAACAGTGCTACGAAGGAATTAATATTTATATTACACAAATCCCACTGTGTTTAAATGTGTTTAAAGCTGCCGCAAGCAGCACGTTTACTCAGCCCTGATGCTCTCTGTGGCTTGGATGTGTTTGTAGCTCCTCACACCCATGTCCCCCAAAATCATTCACCTCCCCCCTTCAGAACCGCACCAGAAAAAAAATCTATTTGCCACAACTTGCTCCGGGAGGCTAATTTCCATATAGACTTCTCTTAAAAAAAAAAAAAAAAAAAAAAAAAAAAAAAAAAAAAAATTAGAAATGTAAAGGATGGGGACTGCCCCAGAATAACCCTGGGCAGTCGGGGTTTGGTGTGTTGAGTTGGAGTCTACCCAGCCATCATCATTCCAATGCCAATAAAATGTTAAGTGTCATGGTTTTTATACATCCTTCATGGAGAATTAGACATACTTTTATATGTGTATATAAAATAATGTCATATATTAAGGCACCACGGTTGGGGGGTGCCAGACAAGATCAGACTGGGCTCCATACGGACAGGTTTGAATAATCCTGCACAAGAGGAAGGGGTTAATAATTTCTTGCTTCTATTAAATGAGGGCTGCTTGGGTTTTGAGTTTATTTTAAAGCACACTGAAGCTTGATGACTTTTAGTCATAGGTGAAGTGCCGCAGAGTCAAGAAGCAGAAGGATTTTTAAAGATGTTACGTAACTCCAGTGATATTTTTAAGCATATTAATTGGCAGGTGCTTCACACAAACATGGAGGTGACTTTCTGAAAATACAGATCTGCCCCTTGAGCACAGGAGTTTTATCTGGAGGCTTCTGTCAACAGCTGAATTCACCACCTGCAAAAACGAAGAAGAAGGTGGCACTCATTTTTAGAAAGAAGGAATCAAGAGGAAGTTTTACTCCCCAGAACAAAAAAGAAGCTGTGAATAGGCCAGGGATCAGGAAGGGAGCGCGCCCGAAATCAGGTGTGTTTGAAAACACACAGGTACCCTGGAAGTGGGTGGTGGGCAGCCCCATCCCTCACAGCTGGGCAAGACGTGAAAAAAAAAAAAACCCAAAAAAACCCAGGCGCTTAACAGCAGTGCTGAGAGTGGCTGGTTTTTGTCAGTTTTCACTCTTTTTAAGGGCTGAGCCACCCTCAGC